>NC_084531.1:21846207-22146207 GCF_024500275.1 Phycodurus eques
TGAAAGTACTCACATGGATAAACAAAACACATAGTGATTATATTAAAATAGAAGCTATTCTCCCAGTCTCTTAAAGTAAACAATTGTTGCATCTAATGGTTTGGCCAGCTGTGTCTGTTTACCATCCACACAAAGGAAATTATCTAAAAAAATAAATAAAAAAAGAGCACATAATTACTTCATGTTCATTCCTTCAAAACTAGACTCACGTGTTCATGCTCATGTTGTTGTGCAGTTTTTGTTTTTTTTGTTTTGTTATTTTTCTTTGTTGGTGTTTGTAAGTTAGTTTGTTTGCTTTCTGCCTTGCATTTTAAAAATGTTTGATTTGTTGATGGAGGTCTGTTGAGGTATTTCATCATCATTATTTAGAGCCAAGTTATTACATAATTTAGAAAAACAATAATTTCAAGCGACACCAGACGTTTGGCTAACATTACATTTACATTACAATCACATTTAAGCTTGGTAAAAGCATCTTTCAGCATTCATACACAATATTTGAAGGAAATCACAATTTCCTCACACAATGTAATGCTCATGTTTGTGGGTAAAAATATAATTTTGTGACTGTATGAGGTATTACCTTGAATGTTTCTTCATCTTCTTTGGTTATCTTTGTCTCACAATAATGTAACTTAATTAACTTTTTTTAATAGTGTTGCATGGCTTAAACTATGCAGTCTATACATGAATCATGATCAATCAATCAATTTGAATAAAGAATTAATCAGTGCATTCTGCCTTTTTCCTGTTTTTCCTGTTCATAATTTGCCTACCTATGAGAAAGGTTTTTCTTAAAGCACAGAAATGTGAAACACACAGAACCAATCAGCAAGAGTACAATACTGAATACCATTCAAAGTTCAACAAGTTCCACAAGTTGAAGAAGTACAAGTAGAAATTTATTTAGTCCCACACAATAATACATGGCGGCACAGTGGCGGACTGGTTCGCACACTGAGGACTGAGGGTTCAAATCCGGCCTTGTATGTGTGGAGTTTGCATGTTCTCCCCGTGCCTGCGTGGGTTTTCTCCGGGTACTCCGGTTTCCTCCCACATCCCAAAAACATGTGTGGTAGGTTTATTAATTAAAGACTCTAAATTGCCCATAGGTGTGAATGTGAGTGTATGTTTCTATGTGCCCTGCGATTGGCTGGCGACCAGTTCAGGGTGTAGGTCTTCTCTCGCCGGAAGATGGGACAGGCTCCAGAATGGCCGCGACACTAGTGTGGAATAGCGGTATGGAAAATGGATGGCTGGATGGACAATAATACATAATCCATCCATCCAGTTTCTAGACTTTATCCCAGCTGACTTGGGTGAGAGGCAGGGTATGCACTACTGGTCACCAGTCAATTGCAGGGCACACACAGGCAAACAACCATTAAAAACAAAACACACACACATTCTCACCCATCACCAAAGAGTCTTCAGTTAACATACAGTAACAAGCATCAAAAAGGACATGAAGGACGCTACAACATGACCCAGTGAAAATTCTGTTCTTTTGACGTTTGCCTGTTCCTGTCCCCGTGGCTGTTGGGGATTTTGCTAGGACTGTAAATTCCTCATTCTGCTCTCTGTGAATCGTGGATGAAGACAACTGTGAAATCTGAGCATTTCCTGACCTGCTATCTGTGGATTACAAAGTCTTGCATCATTTTGGACGATCTTCAAAGCCTGAACCTCTTGACTGTTAAGTGTGAAGTTGACTGCCCTTAATTGAACTGTATGCTGGCCTTGATTTGACCTGTCAGTTGATCTCAAATTGATTATTAAAATCCTTTCCAACTTTCCTGGTGTGTTGCTTTTATGTAATAAGTTACACTCGCCCCGTGTCAGAGGCAGATGTGCTAAATGCTATCCAATCATGCTGTTCCATAATATAATACACCAGATACAGTTGTTACACCCATCCATTTCTACACCTCTTGTGCTCATTAGGGTCACGGGTAGCTGGAGCCTATCCCAAATGACTGGACGAGAGGCAGGGTACACACTGATCAGGTCACCGGTCAATCACAAAGCACATAAAATCATTCACACTCACATTCAAACCATATCTATTTACAATTTAGAGTTTTGAATTCACCAAAGAAGCATGTTTTGGGGTGTTACTGTGATGCAGCACTGCTACCCATGATCACGCTGTGCTGGCCAGCAGTGCGTCTTTATTTACTCAACTAGCAGCAGCAACAGAGGTACAGTAATTTTGACAATGGAGGGTACTGTAACTTAATGACATCTCTGTTTATGACTAAAGAATCAGAACTTTCGGGTTTGATTTCAGTTGTACATTGTTGTTGCTGCGCTCTTTAATAAAGCTCCAGTACACGTTCAATAAATTGGGTAATTGGTTATATTCATATTAGGAACAGGCCTGACTTAGACTGTGGTCAAGCTTCCTCTTAAAAGTCCAAATTGTAACTTTTTGTCTATGGAGGGATAAGAACCCTACTTTAATGAGGAAACCGCCTTACCAATGTAGGCTGCTAACTGTGAGACTTGAGCAACTGCTAACACTTGTCATCAATTGTCATAGCACTTATTGTGAATGACATCACATTTGCTCATTAATATAAGCGCCAGAGACGGGTCGACTTGCCGTATGTTCGGACAAACAGTACATTCTGGAGCTAAATTTCAATATGGTTCAATGGAGAAACACAGTGCAGAACAGCTTAAATGTTGGTTGACATGTAGAGGCCGAGAGCGGAGAAAAGCAATATTAGTAGAAAGGTAGGTTTGTTTCTTTTTTAGCTAGCATTCACTTGGTAAAGGGTGCCACAAGCGGTATAGCCAATGTCGTGTTGTAAAAATGTTTGCAAATTTAAACACATTGAAGTCACTAATTTAATTAGTAGGTATCAGAGATGGGTAGAGTCACCCAAATATTTACTCAAATAGGAGTAAAAAAACTATGTGAAGAGAATGCTACTTTAACTGTTGTTTCAGTAGTGACATAACTCATGAGACAAACCATGAAAACATGTAAAACTTGAATATTGCCAAAGAAAATGCCACAAAAATATATAAAAAGAAAGAATTCAAAAAAATAAAGTATACACAACAAACTACATCTAATTTATGTCAACATGAAGCTTTTTCCACTTCAAGATTTACTCACAGTGGAATGAGTAACTATCTTTATACTCAAGTTAGAATACATATCATTCCTTATAATATTCTTCAAGTGTAAGTAAAAAGTACTGTATGATAAAACTACTCTAAGACTTACAGTTACCTCAAAAAAAGTTACCCAAGTGCATGTACAATCTGCCTCTGGGAGATATGAATTCTACGCTTGGGCTGTTAGTTTCTATCCATGATATATGGACTCAGCAGTGCCCAAATTGTTTATTGTGGTTGAGAATTACAGCTAACACTAAGAAAAAATATATACTCCTGGTATTTAATTACAGGGCCATTTTTTTCCATTATTAGAGGGCCTATTTAATTCCATCCATTTTGTTTGTACAGATGCCATCATGGAGTTAATCAAAAGCTACCAATTGATCCAGTTATAGACGGTGGTGCATGGTATGACATCAAAGATGCATCAAAGCGGGGTTCAAGTCAAGCAAATGAGGATCCTCAACCAAAAGATGGAGATAAGTATTGGAAGTAACTCTACGTCATAGAATAGTTTTATCATACTTTTTTTTTTTTTTTTTTAGTTCTTCTTGAGTAATATTATAATGAAGTAGCTGTACTCTTACCCAAGTAAAACTATATATAGGTACTTGTGCCACTGTGAGTAAATCTTTGTGTGGAAAAAGCTTCATCCATCCATCCATTTTCTTTATGTGGCATAAAATTGATGAACTTTATTCTGGAAATTTTTTTAAATTATTTTTCTATGGCATTTTCTTTGGAAATAGGATTTTCACATTGTTCCATGTTTTGTTTCTCATAATTTATGTCACTATGTAAACATAAATCAGAGTTTTACGTATTGATGCCTGTGTAAGGAATGATTGTAGAAACTGCTGAGGCTGTGGCAGTGCAACATGTTGATTTCTATGTATGGAAATTATATTGGCATATGCAGAAATGCACCCACAAACCTGTGCAGTGTTTTGTGTTTTATTTTCTTCTATATTTATTAAGCTTCATGCTTGTCGCTGTAAGATTTGTATGTCGGTGAAGTAGACATGAACAGATCTTTCAAGTGTTTGTGAGGGAGAAAACATTACAATGTCTTGCATCAGTGGTGATGTCTTTGCAGGAAACAAAAAAGACCACTTTGATTGGACTCGTCTCTGCTAACTCTGATTTCATTATTCCTAAAACTGCCAACGTCTTAATATGGTAGTAGTTTGATGAAACTCTCTAAATAATCCACAATACTCAAGCGCTACATTATTTGTGATTATAGTTTGCATTTGCTTTGGACTCACTGGTGGTATAGTTGTTTACTTGCCTGACTTTGATACATGCAGCATTGGTTCAATTCCCAATTAGTGACAATCTGAATGTAAGTGTGATTGGCTGTCTGTCTCCATCCGCCCTGTGACTGATTGGCTACCAATCTAGGCTGAAGTCAGCCTTTCGTCCCAAGTCAGCTGGGATAGGCTGCGTCGTCCCGCGAGCAGGATAAGCGGTACAGAAAATAGCTGGCTGGATAGATTTGCATTGGGTTGCATTGTATATGTTAACAAAATACGTAAAAAGTGCCCTAAAAGTAATTCAATAAGACTGTTGACATACTGCACATCTTTCCAGTCGACATACAGTACCATTCAAACGAAGGCAAAAAATGACCATACAGCTGTATGGAGGAGGGAAGAAAGTTGATAACATAAATTCAGTTATTCCACTTCACACACTCTGAGGGGGTCTTTAGATTTTTTTTTTTTTTAATCAGTTTATTTGAAAGGGGACAATGCAATTTCATAAAACACATGAAATACACATGGTTAAAAAAGCCAGAATTAGCCAGAAGGCTAGTTTTCATCTGTAGTCCCCTGGCCATGATGTAAAAAAGCAGTAAAATACATCTACAAGACAATATAATATAAAACAGGATACATAAAGACTTACTATTAAGAGAGAATAAAACCACAAATCATTTGATCATAACAAAAAAAAAAAAAAAAAAAAAAAAAACATCATAACATACTTGTCTTTTAGTGTTGGCAGCTATAGGTGTTAACTAACCACATTTTCAGTTTTTTTGTGAGGGCCTTGTATGTTGTAAGCAGTTTAACCTCCTCAGGTACTGAGTTCCACTCACCAGCGCTCCTCACTGACCAGGCTGACTTACTGAAAGTGCTCCTGCGCAGAGGAAATGAGACAGTCACCTCTGACAGAGCCTCGAATGACACGCTCAGAGCTGTTTCTTTGGCTGATGAACTCAGCCAGAGGAGCTGGAGCCAAATCATACAGTACTTTATAAATCAAATTTAAATCTGCAAATATGTGAAGACTGTCCCAGTTTAAAAGACTGTATTTTTTTTAAATTGCACAGTGATGATAGTGCCTTGTTTTTTTTATCCATCACTTTAATTACTTGTTTGTACAAAACTTCCAATGGTTTTTTTGCATTCTGACCAGCCTGGGACCAACTGGTTATGCAATAGTTAAAGTGACTAAGAATCATTGAATGTAAGTAAATTTTTGCGGCTTCAGTTGACATTTCATTTCGAATTGCACGAAGATTTGCGAGGTTTAATTTGATATTTTTACACAATTTGTCAATATGGGCTTTAAAGGAAAGCTGTGAATCTATTATTAACCCAAGATATTTGTATTGGCTGACAATTTGCATTTTTTCTCCATTAACAAGTATGTTGGGGTCAGGTGATACTCTATTTGTTTTAGTGAAATACATGCCTACAGTTTTAGAAACGTTTAGCTGTAGACAGCACTCCTGCAACCAAGTTGTGACACAGGACATTGTATTAGTGAGTTTAGCAGCAACAGTATCTTTGGAGCGACCATGAACAAAGAAAACCATGTCGTCTGCATACGTTACGCACTCTGCTTCAGAACAAACAGTGGGTAAATCGTTGATATAAAGACTAAATAAAAGGGGGCCTAATATTGATTCCTGAGGGACTCCAGAGGTTAGCCTAAGAGACTCTGATCTGTAGTTGTTAACTGATACAGATTGTGTTCGGTCATGCAGATATGATTCAATCCAGCTCACAGCTTTGTGAGAGAAGTTAAATTTTGAGAGCTTGGTAAGAAGAACAGAGTGATTTACTGTATCGAAAGCTTTCCTGAGGTCCAAGAACACCGCCCCTACAACTCCACCCTTGTCGAGAGAAGATTTTATTTTCTCAATGAAGAGGCATGTAGCCATTTCAGTGGAATGCTTGGATCTGAAACCAAACTGCATGGCGTGGAGAGAGGGGGAGCTGCTGTTTAAATAATGGACAATCTGCTCTGACACTCATTTTTCTGCAACTTTGGAAATGGCCGGAAGAATGCTTATAGGTCGGTAGTTATTCAGACAATTTGAGTCACCGGATTTAAAGACAGGGGTAACAATAGCAGATTTCCAGGCCTTTGGAAAGTGACCAGATGAAATTGTAAAGATTAATGATTGAGGCAATAGGAGTAGCAAGAGTTGAACCTAGATCTTTGAGCATGTTCGTGTCCATTCCAAAAACATCCTTTGCCTTAGATGGTTTGAGTGAATGAATTAAATCGATAACTTTGGTCTCAGTAATATTTGTAATAGTAAAGAACTGCGTTGCAGACAATGCAGGGTATTCCTTCCTTTGTTTTACTGCAAACTTAGAAGAGATTTCTGACACAGATTCAATGAAGTAGTTGTTAAAAGCATCAGCCATCACTTGAGGTTCCGTCAGGATGTTTCCATTTAATTTAATTTGCATTAGTTTTGTTTTGTTATTTTGTGTATTACCCAATAGTTTTTTAATATAATTCCAGGTTATTTTTGAATTTCCCTTCGCACTATGCAAAGCAGTAATGAAAAAGTCAGCTTTAGATTTTCTTATTTCTTTCACTACCCTATTTCTTAGTGAAATAAAGTGGTGTCTATTGTATCCTGATTTGACCGACGATTTCAAGGAATGATCGCGTTCTTTCATCAGTTTCAGAATAAATGTGTTTAACCAAGGAAGGCCATTCTTTCTAGCTTTTAGTTTAATTATCCG
The DNA here is from genome assembly GCF_024500275.1 of Phycodurus eques. Classification (NCBI taxonomy): domain Eukaryota; kingdom Metazoa; phylum Chordata; class Actinopteri; order Syngnathiformes; family Syngnathidae; genus Phycodurus; species Phycodurus eques. The sequence continues at coordinate 21,853,335 of NC_084531.1, forward strand.
TGTAAATTGTATAATATTTTTTTGTATTTTGTTGGCAAATTTAGAACAATCCTCATCTAAATTTTTACCAGCAAGTAATACATCCCAGTTTACTTTTTGGATAGAATCTTGGAAATTTTGTTGTTCATGTTTTGGTATCCTATTGGATTCAGTGGTGGCCAAGGGTTTGAAGCGCTTTTTATTTAATTTTCTTGTGACCATTATAAGATTGTGATCAGACAATCCTGTGAGCATATTGTATGGCTTCAAGATTCCTTTCTGGCCTATTAGTAAAAGGTAGATTAATCTGAGTTCGGGTGGAGTTTGTAATTCTCGTAGGGCCATTAATTACCTGAGTCATATCCATATCATCCATAACCCTTTTCAATTTTTTGATGACAGTGTTGTTGTTGTGTTTTGATGACAGTGTTGTCAACTGAAAATGGCTAAAATCGATCTTTTGGCTTCAGATTTATACCACCGTTTTAAAGCCTAAAATTACAGCATTTGAAACTAGATCAAAAAGTGAAGGTTTTGACAGTACCGGTAATATTGTTGTTTCTGTGAAGATGCTGAAATTGGTCAGAGGTCATATGTATGCGTGTTGGCAGGCACAAGCATTGTGTCCCCCCGTTGTTCATCATTATATCTCTGACTTTTTTTAAAGATAATTTTTATGAGTTTTGGGAGAATACTGATGGTAATGCCAGGATAAACAGGTATTCGCTGTCATCAGAACCAAAATAACTGTCGGACCGCATTGGCTGTTGATGCCATTGGGTTTGAATGTGCATGCCTTGCAAAGTATAATTTTAATGCACTCCTGCTACAACCAGTATACTTGCATTATTTAAAAACCATGTTTATATGTGCCCTCCGATTGGCTGGCGACCAGGTCAGGGCTTACCCCGCCTCTCCCCCGAAGATGGCTGGGATAGGCTCGCCCGCGACCCTAGTGAGGATAAGTGGTACGAAAAATGAATATGAAAATTAAATTCATGACCATTGAGTGTACCAGTATATCAGCCGCACCCACTCTTAAAAAAAGAATAATACTATTAATCTGAACTTTTTGCACACTTGGTTTATAAGATGCCCATATTCCAAATTATACAAGAGAAGACAAAAAATAAGGTAGTGAATTTATTTAATGTCATCCTGCTCACTGGATCCACTAAAGACTTTGTTTTCAGTGCCTGAGTTGAAAGAGAAGCAGAACAGCTTCCTCACTGGCTTCAGGTTCACCTTCACTTGATGAACGTGGATGCAAGGTGAAGGTTGCTGCTGCTTCGTCATTTACTCAATCTTCACAAAAGTGTGAACAGTTACCACTGTTAGTTAAAGCGCATCAAAAATACTTAAACAGTATATACAATTTTGATGAATTAAAGAAAGCTAACCATAGACAAGAATGTGACATTCATTGGACCGGGAAAATCCACAAATAGGCCGCATCATAATTGTTTGATCTGCTGGGATTAAAACTGGAGAAATATGTCAGGGTTTATAATCCAAATTTTATGGTACATCAAATGTTAAATCCATAGACACACCGAATGATTTTGTGTAAAAACACTCTTTTGGATTCATAGGGAAGGAAGTGGAGGTGAGTGTTTCTTTACAAAATAATATCGCTAACTAATGACCTGGCATACATATTGCAGCTTTTTCAGTAAATTGCAGCTCTTTGTGAACAGAGATGGTTTTGAATATTTACAAAACCAACAAATCCCTTTGTAATAGGATGTTGTGTAAACATGCCTTAAACATCTAGGAGATGATGCATATTCCACTTTATGATTTATTTGTCTAAACTGAATGTGGTTGTGAATCCAAAAAGTACGATAGGACAATAACTGCTTCTTGTCAGACTGACCCAATGAAAAATTATTATATCGTGCTACACGATGCATCTTAGTTGTCTGCAGTCACGTGGTTACGACAAATAAATGATTGCATTTGAAGAGTGACACTAGTTAGAATCACAACTAACCCAACTCAGTGAAATAGATTGCAGAAACAACACATCTGCTCAGCAAAGAAGTCAAGTTCATGTGACCTATTTCAAATAGTGTTTTCCTGGTCTTAACTATCAGTAATAACTGTATTGAGTGTCTGGTCTGGTGTTGTTGTTGTTTTTTTTTTTTTTTTTAATATTTCCACTTATTATGCAGCCCTGCCTCTGTGTTTTGAGTCAATTTAATTTAGTGTGATCAGGCAAGTCCTCAATCATTTACCACTAATGAATGGTCTCAGGCATCATTATGGATTATCAGGTATGTTAATCAATATGTAATACAGCACAGCCCACGACCCAGTTAGGAAGTGTTATATTGATACTGCCGTTATCTTTCAGCTGAGAAGCCGCTTGGTAATATTGTCTGTGAAAGGGTTTCCTGAGTTAACCACGTTTACTATGGAAAAGATGACAGTTTTTAAGTTATTGTTGAGAATGTTGGCTAATTGCAATGTTTTGTATTTATTTATTATTTACAATAATTTAAACATTCTGACTTCTTTCAGATACAATTTGTGAATTTGAGGACTTTACTGCTAAATAGATGATGACCACTTCTGAGTTATTTAGTTCACCTCCATGTTTGTTGTTCAGATGTGTAATGTGGTCTAGCAGTGATTTCAGTGTTTTCTGATTGCTTCCAGGCTGTTTTAAAATGTAGCTCTGATGTGCCACTTGTCCCCACTCCAGGTAGCGTTGATTATCTTATTCTGAGCATAAATGACAGTTCTTCTCAGCAGGAAGAGGTTGTTGTGCATTTGTCTTGATTGGGCTCCTTCTACTTGAGTTTGCGGTTAGTCTTTTTGCCTCTATTATTTCAATGCCGTTATATATTTTTTTTACTTAATTGTATAATGATTGATTGTTCACTGCTGACCCCTGATCACCACTTCTTTCTTGCATCTTCTTCATTATGCTCCAGGCAGAATGTTCATCTAACACATTTACTAATTTCACTGACCAACTTTATATACTTGGAATTAGTACAGATTTGAGCTCTGTACAATTTTATTTTGTCATTGTGTCAACATGTATTTTATTATTTCTAATACAGCATTCTTTTTTAATAGAAGTGTATTAAAACCAAATACAAACTACAATTAAATAAAACAACTCACCCTTTGATAACATGGCAGACGTGTTTAATGTAGTGGAATAGGAGTGTAGCTCAAAAATAGATTGTTTGTTGTGTACTCACCCTTAACTCCGATGACAAATGATAGTCATGATGACTGCAGTGGGAGAAGACTGTCTGGGAGGTGAGCTTCACACAAAGACTAAAAGTATATGACTTTGAGTTGTCAATTCTATTTTTTTTTTTAATTGATGTCTGCTTACTCTTATTTTAGCCATATTGTAATGAGCAGCCAGGAAAGAGACCCTTGTACTACTTCATCACTACTGCATGCAAGAATACATTTGCATACGAGGAAAAAAAATATACAAAGGCTGTTTGTTGTTATTTCAAAAAAATCTTCGAATTCATGTTTAACCTCGGATACACAAGTCCCCCCCCCCCCCCCAAAGAAGCAAAGGGCAAATACACAACAAACAGAAGATAGATACACATCACCACTAAATGCAATTTTTGTATTGTACAGCGTGCACACTGTCAAGAGAAAACATCTACATTGCTGCCTTTCACTGACATCCTTATGACTCATTAATCCTGATCGCATTCTGTCCAATTCATTTTGACAGTATAGTCTGTTTTGTTTTTGCACACACAAATACACACACAAATGTATTTATTTTACTGATGTTGTTTGATCAGACAGAATGTTTGATAAGGTTGATAGTAAATTCAAGCCAAGAAAGGAAACAACAACATCCATCCATCCATTTTCTGAGCCGCTTCTCCTCACTAGGGTCGCGGGCGTGCTGGAGCCTATCCCAGCTGTCATCGGGCAGGAGGCGGGGTACACCCTGAACTGGTTGCCAGCCAATCGCAGGGCACATACAAACAAACAACCATTCGCACTCACATTCACACCTACGGGCAATTTAGAGTCTCCAATTAATGCATGTTTTTGGGATGTAGGAGGAAACCGGAGTGCCCGGAGAAAACCCACGCAGGCACGGGGAGAACATGCAAACTCCACACAGGCGGGGCCCCGCGGGGATTGAACCCGGGTCCTCAGAACTGTGAGGCTGACGCTCTAACCAGTCGTCCACCGTGCCGCAGAAACAACAACATAAATATATAAATACCATAAGCTGCTAATAGCTGTTGGTTGATAAAGGAGACGGAGTTATATTGTAATGATAGTGTAGATGAAGAGTTGCAAATAGCGACTTCCAGTTGTTGCTCGAGATAAGAGTAGCAGGCTTTTTTTTCTGGCTCACGCCACACGTCTCTATTACAACTACTGTACTATTCACTTTAAATCACCTCAACTTTGCGACATCTAAACTTTAAGTGGTTCCTAAATTAGTCTTCCCTGTGATCATGACTTCCAGGCCCAGCAAATCTTCAAAAATAAAAAATAAACGAACAAGCCGACAATGCTACCCTAGCTAGCATGTTACCGAGCAGACTTGTTGACTAATCCGGACTCGCTCGCCATCAGATTTGAAAATAAATTTGTTGGCATTGACACGAAGTTTGCCGGAATACAGACCACGGTGGCCCACCATGAGCAAGGCATGTCTGATTTGGAATCAGCGTTGAACCAGCTGCAGTATTTGGAATCGGAGGTAACCACTATGGCTAACAACAACGTAAAGCTAAAGGCAAAACTCACTAACCAGGAGGGGGAGGAGCAGACGGAGCAATCTGCGTCTTATTGGGGTATCTGAAGGAGCAGAGAACACTGTTCTTTTCTCGTCTTCTGGTGGATATCTTGGGAAAAGATGTGCTATCCTCTCCCCCAGAGCTCGACAGGGCTCACCAAGAGCTTAGGCCGAAGCCGCCGGTGGTGGGGAAACCTAGAGCTGTAATTATCTGCTTCCACAAGTTTCAAACATAGGACTGAGTGACCTAAGAAACGTGGCCAGCTGAAGTACAAAGATACGCCGGTGTACATACTGTATACAAGGATTTCTGCTTTGAAGTGGTGACCCAGCGCGTTGAATACAAGGAGGTCATGCGTCAGTTGTACACTCTTAAGCTCATGCCATCTCTGCTGTACCCCGCGGGACTGTTCATCAAGGCGCACGGAATCATACAGCATCTCACATCGGTAAAGGCAGCCCAGCAGTTTTTGGTTGTGTACCAGCCCACACTGATTCAAGTTAAAGGTTTGCTGTCCACGCAGGTGATCATATTTTTGTTTTCCCTCTTCTTTGCCTGTTTTGACTCACATGGATACTCAACGAGATAAGGCTCATTCTTCTTCCCGCCTCAAACTCAACAACAAAAACGTCGTACTCAAGACAGATAATAGATTGCCCCAAAAAGGTCTGCGTTGTCTCTTCGTGACCCACGGCTAGGATGGGGAGGAAGGATGATTGATGACTGTTCAACAAAGACCGGTCCCCGTCTTATCAGCCCTAAAAAGCCCAGTGAGCAGATTGAGAATGGCGAGATAACCGGCCCACAAAACGAGCAGTCACTTCTCATTGATGGAACACGGACAGGCCCCAGTGATGACTGAAAACACGGCATATACACACACACACATACACACATATATATATATATATATATATATATATATATATATATTGGGCTTTAAACGATCAGGATTTTTGGGGCCGATCACCGATCAGCGAGTTTAAAAAAAACGATAATCGATCATAAGTCCGATCACAAAATGGAGCAATGTGTCTATTTAAATTACCTGTTCATTTACTGTATGTTCTACTGTGTTCTAAATTGCTCAAAATTTTTTTTTACAATAAATAATGTATCTTTGGTCATTTATTTATGCCAGTGAGGCATAGTGACAGACAGAACAAATGAATGGTCTTCTATTAGATGACAGGAAGTAAATACAGTCCTTAATGTCTCCGCTTTTTGTGACATTTTTGTTTGTTGGTATGCCGTGAGATTTTTCAGTTGTAAAATATGTGCCTTGGCTCCATTCAGGTTGGACATCACTGCTCTAGTCACATCATGTATTCTAATCAGTCAGGTCAAACCAACATTACATGATAGAAATAAAGGGTGCTAACTTACTGTAATTAAATTACTTTATTGTAATTAAACCACTACACCCACATTGAAACTTTAGAGCATGATTCGACAGAACGCTGACATGTTCGCTTACAACCGTTAGTGCTAGCACTAGCTTGCTAGGCTACATAACGTTTTGTTGCTTGCTTGCGAGCCGTATCGTATTAAAAGTAAGTGAACATAGCTTAAGCAATCCTTAAAAGAACGGCCTCTCCCGAGCACCGGTGACCACCAACACACGTTTTACCCCATTTTGTTCTTATAATACAGTGACTGCGATCCACTCGTGTTGTCATCGCCGTGGTAACGAGTGTATGCGGTCGCATTTGAGTTGACAAGAAAAAGCCCAATAATTATCATAGGGGGTGATTTTAATTTAGTGCAAGATGCTAATTTGGACAGATTCTCTACTAAAACATACACCCTTACTAACTAGCGTCAGTGGTGAAGGAGCTGGACCTCTCTGACCCATGGAGGTCCAAATTCCCTGATAAGTAATCCAACCATCCATCCATTTTCTTTACCGCTTATCCTCACTAGGGTTGTGGGCTGCTGGAGCCTATCCCAGCTATCTTCGGGTGGGAGGCGGGGTACACCCTGAAACGGTCACATCGAAACAAACAACCATTCGCACTCACATTCACACCTACGGGCAATTTAGAGTCTTCAATTAACCTACCACACATGTTTTTGGAATGTGGGAGGAAACCGGAGTGCCCGGAGAAAACCCAACCAGGCACGGGGAGAACATGCAAACTCCACACAGGCATGGCCGGGATTTGAACCCCGGTCCTCAGAACTGTGAGGCAGATGTGCTAACCAGTCGAACACCGTGCCGCTGATATGAAATCTTTTTTTCTTTTTCTCTCACATTCATCGCTCTTACTCGCAAATAGACTTTTTTTTTTCTTTTAAACAATCGACGGACTTTAAACATACACTCAAATGAATACCACAGCACTGTACATTCGGACCATGCACCTACTTCCTTAGACTAAATATACTTTATATGCCCAGCTCTACCACCCCTGAAGTAGTAGTGTTGCTGGATGCAGATAAAGCCTTCGACAGGGTGGAGTGGGACTTTTTTTTAAGGTAATGGTAAGATTCGGTCTGGGTTCAGGTTTTATCGCGTGTGTTATGTTACTATATTCGTCCACAGTAGCATCTATACAAGCAAATGGTATGGTCTCGTCCTCTTTTCGGCTACCCCTTATCTCTATTGCTGTTTGCCATGGCTATTGAGGCATTGGCTATCTGGCTTAGGTCTGAAGAGAAATTTGTGTGTATCTTGCGCAAAGGAACAACTCACAAATTGTTACTGTACGCCAATGACCTGCTCTTTTATGTGTCAAATCCTGCCACATCTCTTCCAAGAATCTTAAACATTTTAAAAACAATTTGGTCAACTGTTTGGAAACAAACTTAATTTCTGGAAGAGTGTGCTATTCACAGTCAATGACTTAGTAGGGGAGCTGCCACACAGTATTGCGCCTTTTAAACGGCTGTATAAAGGCTTAAAATATTTAGGTCTTCAGATCGCTAGTTCTCTAACAGACATGTTTAACAGCAATTTTGCCCCACAACTTAATGAAGTCGAGGATAGCTTTAAGAAATGGTCTGTTGCGCCCCTGTCCTGAGCTGGCAGGGTCAATTTTATTAAAATGTCAGTCCTCCCAAAGTTCCTTTGCCAAGCCGATGCCATAATGGTAATGTAAACCACTGCTGAACACTCATTGGTCATTGACGCATCAGTCTAACCTTTTTACAGAGTGACATTTCAAAAAATTAAACACATGCTAATTTCCGCTTTACCCTCTAAGTGTGTTTGCATGTTGGTTCTTGATGCTGAAGCATTATACTCACGCTCATCTTTTGTCTTTTTTTGTTGCTCCTCGCAGTCTCATTAATGAAACTTCCCCGAAATACAGGGGGATAAGTTTCCCTCAACGACTACTATTTTCAGGTGCAAATCCTCTCAGAGCGAAGACCAAACATGCAGTGGAAAAGCGGCATTAGTGGTTTAATCTCAGCTCGCTTAAGGCTGCATTCATTCTGCAACAGAAATACACACAAATACATTCAGATACTACATAATGCTTCCGTACTGAAAAAAATGTTTGCCTTGTGTGGTATGCCAGAGGCAATCTGTTATAAGAAATGCCATTATTTAGAGCTAGTATACTATAATTACGATCTAAACAGCAGACTCCGCGATCGACAAAACGGAAAACATTCTCACTTTCTCACATTCTCTCTTTTTGATAGATGCCAGGAATATGACTGAAGCTGTTGAAGTGCTAAAGCAGAGGTGTCAAAATCAAGGCCCTGGGGCCACATTTGGTCCACCACATCATTTTATGTGGCCTGCGAAAGCAAATAATTTGTCAACTTCCATGATTCTTGCTAAAATCTGCAGCTTTTTTTTTTGTTTTGTTACCATGCCCCTAAAGCCTCTTACCGTAACTTCACCAATAGTTAAACAAACCCTTATCCTTGACTTCTGATTTCTAAATTAATTATCCATCAATTTGTTTAGTATATGTATTCGTATGTTGAGACAATTAAACATTGATATGGTTTCACAGTTATAACAGCCCTCTGAGGAAAACCATACCAACAATGTGGCCCGTGGAGAAAATGAGTTTGACACCCCCGTGTTAATGGATTTGAGGCTGATGTTGAACTATGCGTGTGGAATGCTGCCACATTAGAAAGAAAGGAAAAGGTGCTTCAATACTTTAGAGATGCGGCTGCATAGATGGCTGGAGAAGATCTCACGGAAGGAGAAGAAACATGCTGGTCACAGAACGCAGACAAATAAAATATCTTGCCTAATTAAAATAATCCAGTAATTTTAATTTATGGGCCAATTGGTCTGTGTAGATTTTCGGCCGTTACAGGGCACCACACAGTTCAGAAGGTCTTCTGGAAAGAAAAAAGCAATAGCAAATGTGGAAGGGGGAGAAGAAGAAAGAGCTGGAAAAAGAACAACAGAGAATTGTCAAACGATGATGAACCACTGCTTTCGGGGGGTGTGAGGGGGGGGATACACAAACAGGGCTCTTTACATGTCCACCACAATAGTGACTGAAGAAATTCCAAATGGTATTCCGTCAAATCAGATAAATACAGTATTATACTGCTCTACATTAAACACTTGCTGCTTGATTCAAAAGGTATTTGTAAATATACACCCGTGCACAAAGCTGAAAAGGTGAGCCATAGTTAAGGAGTACGAGAGGCAATACTACTTCATTACACACCAAAAAAGCATTTTTCTCTCTGACTGACAGATGCAAATTTATTTATTTTAGTGGTGGCAGAGTACATAGTAGTCATTCATTGCATACAAATGGTATTGCTGTTAAAAGCTCCTGTGGTCTCCTCGGAAATGAAAACGATGGAAAATGGATAAAGAATGTGCCATGATGAAAACTCGTGAGAGGCTTTTTACGTGAAATTTGGAAGTATAATGGGTGTGAATGGTAGCCAGCTGTTCTTTTTACTCTCATGATATTTCACAGTGTGGGAGAATTTTAATCATTAGACTACAGCCTTGTGTGTGATTGAATATAGTTATTGCTTAATAAATAATATATTATATTTATTATATCTATCTTATTCTTATTATATCTATCGATTGGTCAGTCGCTCAACCAACCGACCGACCTACAGTGTATCTATATATCAATCTAGTCAGGAGTATTTTATCTACCCTGCCTCTCGCCAACAGCCAGTCCAACTCAGAACTGTTCCCAAGCCCGGATACAAAGGGAGCATTGGAGTCAGGAAGGGCGTCCATCCATACTGAAAGAACTTACGCCAAAACTTCATCCAGAAAATCGGGAACCACAAATTTGGAAAAATGATGGGAAGAACAGAATTCAATTTTTAAGTGTTACAAGAACCTAAAACGTTGCTGGTGGTGAAGTTGTACGTACTGACTTTCTTGCAACCACCGTGGGATCAATTTGATTTGATTGTGAATGGTTTGCCCGGCCTCTCACCTCAGTCACCTGGGATAGATAAGATAAACAGTCGAAAACAGATGGATGGAAAGAGAAACGTTGGATTTCACAAGAATGTTTCAACTCTTTATACCAACAGCATAAAAGACAATGAACAGACACTGACTGCATGAGTCAAAGTTCTATAGTCTTTTTATTGTGACTGAGTGTAAATATAAAATACTTTTATGTACACACTTTAACCTCAGCTGAATAGCGCATCGCAAGGTGTAAATATCGCCTTAACTCCGCCTTAGCTGTCACCAAAGGGCCACAATATACACACTACTTGCTAACACGCTCACAAACACACGCTTCATTGTCTTTCGTCTCCTTGACTAATCACCAAACAAAGCTTTGAATGTTGGCTTCTGAAATCCTTACCCTTTGAATTTTGTTGAGGAAAAAAAAATCCCTGGAGAAGAATAAGGGATGAAGGACAAAAGACATGAAGAGATGAGCGCTGGCCAATCCTGCTGAGACCTCTTTGATTGATGGAGGTTTTTGGAGAGCAAAAAGAAAAACCGAAAAGGAGTTCCGTTGATTCGCAAATCTCCACTGACATGCTGAAGGCATTTCATATGTATATTATATATGCATGTGGGCCTATATAGAAGATCCTTGTTTAGTTTTTAGCTCCATAACTGCACTGCACACAGAGTGCATTTCTTTGTGTAATATGAATCTTCCTAAAAGACAGCAAATGTTTTGTTCTTCCATTCATTTCATTCAATTATTTTAGTCAGTTCTCCTGATCTGGAATCCTGCTATCCTCGCTTTGTAATCTGGTATGTATCCTTTAAATAGCAGCACGATTCCCTTCATGTTTTACAATACAGCAAATTAGGCTTAGTGGAATCCAACCACTAATAAGATTAAGCCATCCTTTTCATAGTTAAAAGTGTAAAAAAAAAAAAAAAAAAAAGTGAAGATTGTACAGTTCTTAAAAGCTGACAAAGCTGTGTATTTTGGGTATTACCCTTGCTTCACAAAAGAGAAATATTTGAATCCCTCTACTTTTGTTGTAGATTTTAAAGAGTGCTCAGAGTTGTCTGCATACTTGATTACGTCACCTAACCCTCAACCTAATATAATGCAGAAGATGCTGTTAAAATAGAGTTGGAAAATTTGAAAATATCAAAGTTTTGACAATTCTTGTAAAGAGTATAAACCAGTAAAAGTTGTTTATTTTTTGCTTATTTCAAACATGTATAAAAGAACACACAGCTCAAATATAAGTACGCTACAACAAATGTGATTTTACATGAGTGTAAGGAGCATTTTTGTTGTTATAAATCTTGTGAATGTGCGAGCTGAATTATGTAGTGCATGTGCAAGTGTACTGTACTTGTATATTTTCCGCTTATGAGCAATAAAAGTTTTTCGGTATGGTGCAGATTCATATTGTGTGAAAGTCAATACGAGTGAAACTATTGACTTCAAATTGCCACTGGGGAAAAATAAACTAAGTTTAAGATAAAATTTTCTTCATCCTCCTTGCCTCATCGCTCTCCGGATTGTCGTACGATATTCGCTGAAGATTGGAATGCATTGTGAAAATATTAAATGTGTGTCAAATATAAAATGGGAGATGTGTTGTGCATTGGGTTCAGGAGGTGGAAACTGGCCAAGGCATTCCAGTACTGTAACCCACTGGATGACAACCAATCTTCTCACTGTGCTTGTATCTGCTTTGTGTGGTTCATTGTCCTTCTCGTTATTGGTTACTTTCTGACAAACAATATTGAAACCCTATTGAGGGGAGAGAATGAAAACATTAAGCACTACGTACTGTCATCTGAAATAATTGGGAGTCATTTGTAGGGACTATATTATTAGGTCATTTATAATATAAATACATGTTTATGCAAAAGGAAAATGAAGAGGAATAATTGTTTTGTGTTATAACTGAGGAGGTTCACCAAGAATACTGTATGTCTCTATTGAAAAATAGTACATCATAAATTTAACACCACCATAGCTACTCTTGCCTACTTAGAAAGCTCGTTTTCATTGGTCTGAATGCTGAAATGCAAGTCTAATGGTTGTGCAAAAAATTTTTTGCCATAGACGCTCAAGAATTGTGGCGTTGTAATTGTAGAGTCGCACCGCCATCCTCTGGCTCCATAAAGAACTACAATAAACTGAAGCATGGCTATTTTTAAATTTGTTGTAATTTTTTTATTAATTAATTTATTTTTATTTGAACCTACTGTCTTCAGTAAAGTGTTTTAATTTTTTTCAAAAGGCAACTAGCCATCCTTCCATTTTCTGTACACATTGACAAACGTTCATTCACAGTCACATCTCATATACGGACAGTTTAGTGTCTTCAATTAATATAAGAAACATGCACCAGGTTGTGCCCAGACAAAAACAACACAAGTAATAGGGAGAACATACATTGCAAACTCCACACAAGGTCGAACTCGGATTCAAACCTCCAACCTCCAAACTGTGAGGCGAAGTAACCACAAGGTTACTCTGTCATAAGGCAACTTATCTTCATTTATTGTCTATATTTTTATTTTAAAATTTTTTTTTTCATAGTTTATAAGTCTTTGCTGAATGGAGATGAACTCCAAATTGTACCATAGTCTAGGACTAGGTCCTAGCACCGAGGACGTTCGGGTGCCGTGAGAGATTATCCAAATTAACCTCATTGGTTTAAAACGTAGTATTTATTATCAACAAACAATGTATCTTTGCTCATCTATCTATACCAGAGATGTATAGTGAGACGCAGAACAATTAAATTGTCTTTCACTAATGTGTATCCTTTTTTTTTATATACATTTTTCTTTGGTGGTGTGCCATCAGAATTTAATAATTTATAAATGTACCTTGGCTCAATAAAGGTTGGGGAACACAGTAACCTATCCTATATTTGTCATAAATTACTGCTGGCCACTAAACAGCCATCATTTTAACTATATACAGTTTCTTTGTATTTATACTGTACACATGTAATGATTGAGTACAAAATGAATTTGACAAACAAAATCCGATTTTTCTTCTTCTTGCACCCAAAAGAAAATTCACTACTACTAAAGGGAACCACACGCAGGCCCACTAAGTAATCTCTTTTTTATTATAACAGTAGTATGTAGTGACTATATAGCATTTTGCGCATTGTCCCTCTCTTGTTCCTCCAGTATGTGTGGCTTCATACTTTATTGGCATGGCCTCATTACTGCAGTCTGCTGTGACCCCCTTTTACTGGATGGTTAAAAACATGCGTGGAGGCAGAAATTCCAGGGTGACTCGACAGGTTTCATTCATATTATTTGTTTCGATTTTGATATGATTGATTTGTGTATGAGCCTACTGGTGAGCACATCTGCATCACGGTTCTGATGACCCGGGTTCAAATCCGGCCTCGCCGGTGTGCACCTGTCTCATGATGTGTTACTTTTTATGAATTATGAGAAGCACTTTGTGAGTCCTTTATGTGCAAAGTATTATTTAAAAGGAATTGACTTGCTCACTTATGTTTATGTATATTAACTGTGTAATAACTGTGAGAGTTATGTATGCCTCTGTACATTTCTTAATATTACTGCAGCTTTGTCTTTATCCTGAAGGAGTGAATGGGTTAATTATTTGTTTGCTATGCATGGCTACTTCATTTATGACAAAACAAGCACCAGCAGCATTGTGCCCTTACCATGTTTCCATCCATTCAGGCACTATCAATATGAACTAGATTTTGTTTTTCTTTAATAATCATCACACATACATCCCATCTTCCAGTATTTCACACATATAGCCTATATTACATACCGCTCTATTGTTTTTCTGCTTGATATTATTATATTTTCTATTTTAAAATATATGTATAAAGCTATGCGGCTTGTTACATCTTTTTTTTATTATTACTTATTTCCAATGTACGTGCGCCGCCCTCCCGCCTCTGCTGCAAACAATCAGGCAACCATGAGACCAAGCGACCGTCATAAAGGCTACAGACACTGCCAGCCATGTCCTGCCTCTAAACATATGCTGTATTTTTAAGCCTTTGTATTCACCCGAAATTACATTTTTGCTCTTTTTTGTAGCCGTCCTCTTTTGTCTTAAAGGTGTGCAAACGTTGCTTCCCGACGCAGCGGCCATGTGCGTGAGCGCGCTGGCGGAGAGGAGGTCTGATGTTCGGCTGCTTCTGCTCTTGCTCACGGTGATGCTCTCGTTCTCCGGTAAGAAGCGCACCGCCCTGCATCGACAAGGAGGGCTTCACCCAAAAGCACATTACAGCGCATCTTGGCCTAAGATTTTTATTTTTATTTTTTTTCTGAAGTTTGCATGTATTGCAAGAAAAAATGACGTCGCTCCGGCAATAGATCCGTAACATCCTTTTCAAAACAGTTTCATGGCTGCCTTCGCCATTTTGTTCCTTATTTTGAAGGCTTAATACCCCCCCCCCCCCCCCGCCGTTATCATTTAAGATGTGCCACATAAACCTAAGAATGGCGTCCACAGGTTTCTGTGAGGCCTGAGTTATATATATTTATACCTACCAAGCCACCTCATCACTCCATGCCTTATAGTCTAAAAGATGAGCCTAATTACCATCAATGCCACATAATCGCTTTCCCTGATTATACTGTGACATCTTATGAATGAATACAGCCACAATATAAATTTTAACAAGACATTTTTAAAAGTTGATGTAGTGGTATATTGAATTCTTGAGAATATGTACCTAAAAACCTCTATTCAAATACATCTTACATGGTGTATGATCATATGATGTGCAAATAAGCCAAATCCTGCATTACATTTTTCTGTTTGTCATCTCCCAACTGCTCCATTTCCCTCCAAACCACAAAACATGATCGTATTTGAAAACCCCAAAGTGAGAAGGGGGGGGATTATGGAGCCATACTGATATTTTTATTTATTTATTTTTTCAAAAAGTGGAGTGCCACACCCTTTTCGGTAGTGATTCTGTGGGAAATCTTGTGTAATATATCAACAGCTTTGTTTCCTCAGCTCAGCAAATATTTCAGTCCCCCCCCACCCCCTCTTTGTGGCAGCTCAACAAAAAAAATAAAAAAAAATTTAAAAAAAAATTTAAAAAAAAGCAGCACATCCATTTGTATGTGCTGCTTTTTAAAAAAAAAAAAAATGTAGTAGAACTTCAGTTACCGATTAGTGTCACTAGAGGGCAGCAACAGACCGTGCATTTACATTTAAGACAGTTGATTCGAAAATATATGTGGTAGAAATTTTAACATAGTTTACATGACTCTTGAAGGAATGCCTTATCTGACTTTTCTGTTTCTGAGATAAATGGCACAAACATACTCATTTCATGCTGAAATGGATAGTACGCTAGCACGTTAGCCATTAAAACATTGATATTAAAATATCAATCTCGATCGATTACTTAAATTGACGAGATTATCATAATCTGAAGTCGTTCAACCCCTAGTGCGACTGCCTGTCATGTACCACAGGACATCCAGAAATACAAAGAACAAGAGGAGTACTAGTAGAAGAAGAGGAAGTTACTAGTTAGTCCTCTGTCCAGCAGTAGTGAAAGCTTCAGGTCGCTTCCTAATTGGTTAGCGTTCCGCTTCACGTCACAATCACAGATTCCGAATCTCACCCAAACTCTGTGTTGACCACACATGTAAGAATTTTGGGAGTGGAAACACTGAACCGGTTTCTCATTTGCGGCTTTCGACCTAGACTGTTTTTCGAGCAGATCCGGGAGGAAGAATCTCACCAAGCATATCCCACGCCACAGAATTATCACTCAGGTTAATCTTTCTGTGACATCCGACAAAAGGGCCGTTGCTGATTTGGATGGCAAGGGAGAGAAAATGCTCAATTATCAGCACGTGTAGTCCATCGAAGAAGACGTTTTAGCCTATCTGTGAACTTGCAAATTCCTTCGTTATCTCTGACCGATACTAAAAACTCAAAAGAAAGAGACACATACCTGTAGTAGTGTATACACACACCCACTCTTCATAATGTGATTTTAGCATGGTGTTCATCCACCTTGCAAAAGCAAAGGGTTAAGGACCTAGTCGTAACTCTGCTTCAGCTGTTCATGATCCCTGTCGCAGCCAACCATATTTTTGAAATGCCAGAAATTCACCCAGTCTTACAACCAGGTGCCTCATTCTCCCTTCACACTCCAAGACAGATGACGCCACTTTAAATCGTCCCTGATTCAAAAGTGGGTCTGCCAACTCAAAATTTGGCTTGAAATTGACGTAATTCGCACAGTTTAAGACCATGAGAGTTTGCATAACATCATTGTAATCCATTACATTCGTCGGAGAAAATGTATCATTTAATTACAGTTGCTTCTGGAAATTCCCATGCTTACAACTTTAGTTACATTTGAAAAATAGCCACAAAAGCTTGTTGTTGTTTTTTTTTTTTATTTCATCACTTCCTCCTCCTAAAGCCGACGCTTGTGATTAGCTCTCTCTGGTCATGTGCCATTCAGCTGTAGTCTTAAACATGACATACTTTTCCAAATATAACTTTGAAGCGCCTGCGATTGGCTGGCGACCAGTTCAGGGTGTACCCCACCTCTCGCCCGGAGATAGCTGGGATAGGCTCCAGGACGCCCTGGTGAGGATAAGCGGAACGAAAGATGAATGAATGAATGACCTTGAAGCGCCCCCTTGTCGTGCAACCTATTAGTTTGTCTGCGAAGGTTAGGCTCATAGTTACACTTTTGGACACATAAAAGAACATCGAATTATGAATGGTGGGACGAAGAATTCACATTTTTGTACGTTCGTTCACCTTCACTTTTCCTGCATTGACCTTCCATGAGTTGCACACACTGAAGAAGAAGAAAAAGAAGACGCAAACACATGTCGTGATAATTGGGATGGAGAGAAAATGTGAGATTGACATTTTGTGTATCAGGAGTTTCAATGAAGTGAGAAGGGGAGGGGAGGCAAGTAAAATGGACAAAGATGGGAGGGGCAAAGGGTCTGAGTTATGCATGAGGCTGCTTCACTGCAGCATTCCACTTCTTCTTTCTCACACAGGACTACTGAGTCATTAAAGGCCAATGTACAGTGGATATAAAAAGTCTATAGACTCCCCTGTTCAAATGACAGTTTTGTTATGATATTAAAAAATAAATAAATAAATTGGGACCAAGATCAATCATTTCAGAACCTTTTCCACCATGAATGTGACTTATAAACTACACAACTCAATTGGAAAGAAATTACCTCTTCAAGAGAATAACGGAAATAAAAGTGAACTGAGCTAATGTGGTTGCACAAGTGTGCACACCTTCTTATAAGATGAGGCTTTGTCCAGAATTAACCAGAATTATTGCATTCAAACGCCTGTGAGTCAGCAGTCACCTGCTACCATTTAAGGTGCCTCTGATTAAGCCCCAATAAACCACGGTTGTTCAAGTAGGCTTTTCCTGACCTTTTTGTACTCACATCTTACAGCAGGGGTGTCAAAACTCATTTTTGTCAGGGGCCACATCATAGTTATTATGACTTCCCTTGAAGGGCCGCTACGACTGTGAACCCAAATAAACAAAAGATTAACACCTATATTTACATACAGTACACACAACACATTGATGAATAACCAGTTTTGAAATCAGAAGCCTACAAAAACATGTTTTTTTCCACTGTTACATGTTTTGAAAGGATTGGTAACAAAAATATGCCTGCAAATATCTCAATGTTATTACACCAGAACACAATTAGCAATTTTGATTTGCTTTCACGGGCCACAATAAATGAGGGATCTGGCCCCCGGGCCACCAGTTTGACACGTCTTACAGCATAAGCCATAGTCCCCTGAGAGCTTTCACAGCATCAGAAGGATCTCAAAAGTTAAAGGGAAAAGTCAAAAGGTACAAAAGTATTTCCAAGGCCTTAAATATACCATGGAACACAATGAATCAGTCATAATGACAAGTGGGGAAAATATTTATAAATATTACAGTGACATTACAAAGCATTGGACATTCCTCCAAAACTGATGAAAAGACAAGAAGAAAACTGGTTAAGGAGGTTGCCAAAAGGCCGACAGCAACACTGAAGGAGCTGCAGGAATTTCTGGCAAGTAATGGCTGCGTAGTACAGGTGACAACAATGTTCTGTCTTCATATATCTGGACTATGTTGTAGGGTTGCAGGATATAAGCCTTACCATACAAAGGTGGGGGGGAAATCACTGGAAATCTGAATACGTGCATGGGAAAATGTGTCATAGTCTGATGAAGCCAAGGTTGAACTGGCCATAATTCCATACGGTATGTTTGGCAACAACACTGCTCAATACCAAAAGAACACAGTGAAGCATGGCGGTGGCAGCATAATGCCTTTATTGTTGTTCTTTTTCAGCTGGAATGGGGCCTGCAGGGAATTATGAACAGTTCCAAATACTAGTCAGTGTTAACACAAAACCTTCAAGCATTTGCTTGAAAGCGCCAACAAATACATTTAAAAAAATAACTTTGAAATGAGTCATCTAGGTCACAAAATCCCGGCATTTGAACAGGGATTTTTATTTTTCATTTTAATTTATATATATATACACACATATTTAAATATGTATATATACATATGTGGATATTATAGTATCAACAATGATGTGAAAAAAGTGTGTGTGGACTGCAGTGCGTGCCTGACGATGTTGAGTCTGGCTGTGTAAGCAGATACTGCCGGTCCAGTACGTGAGTGTAACATTGACATAGTATGAGGGGGCCGTTAGGGACGTTATTCAGGATTAGCTCTCACACTTACTATTCGAATGCTTTCACACACACACAAACTACTGAAATGCTCTCATAAGGACTACTCACTCTCATTCGCACGAGTCTTGCTCTCATTAACACTACCCAACACTACTCAAACACTCTAATTGACACTATCAAATGCTCTCATTGACACTACTAAAATGCTCTCATACGCATGAGTCTTGCTCTCATTGGCACTACTCAAATGCTCCCATACACATGAGTCTTGCTCTCATTATCACTACTCAAAATGTTATCATTAACACGACTCAAATGCTCTCATTGACACTACTCAAATGCTCTCATACGCACGAGTCTTGCTCTCATTAACACGACTCAAATGCTCTCATACCATGAGTCTTCCTCTCATTAACACTATTCAAACGCTCTAATTGACCACTACTCAATATATGTATGGAGTATACAGTATAATGCTATCTAACACTACAGCTTAAGTTAGGCTTACTATTGTACTTTATGGCTGTTGGTCAAATGTATGCACACATACAGGTCAAATACACTCGCATGAACATGTCAAATCTATTCATAAAATATACTCAAATCCTTTCACATTTCCATCTCAAATGTTCGCATAGACGCTTGTAGAAAAAAAAAATCTTGAATCTTGGGAGATTTATTTTTAGACAGACAGATAGATACATTTTGACAAATAGTTATAGATTTATAACTATAGATAAACATTGATTGACATGAACTCGTCAATGCCAGTGATGTGTGCGAGAATGATTGACGTGCTCGCGTGAACTCATTTGAGTAGAGAGAGAGCAAGACTCATGTGTATGAGAGCATTTGAGTAGTGGTAATGAGAGCAAGACTCGTTTGTATGAGAGCATTTGAATAATGTAAATGAGAGCAAGACTCATGTGTATGAGAGCATTTGAGTAGTGTCAATGAGAGCCTTTGAGTAGTGTTAATGATAGTGAGGTGGATTTTTTCGGCTGTGGTTCCGAGTTGGAGGTCATCCGGGAGAACTCCGACGTCCGTCGGACATGGGATGAATGAAGAGTTCGAGACACTTGGGCGTTTGGGCTAATTCGATTTATTGAACAAGCCTTATTGTCATAACAGCTGCTTACATTGCCAGAACAACGAAAAAGCCCCCGAAAAACCCCTGGATCTCAGTTTATCAAGGTTTAATTCTCTGGGCGTGGAATTAGCCCATCCCTGGGTGCACCCGGCAGATGGCCGTTCCTCATGACCATATTTGGAATCACGCTGGCGCCTCACCTTCTAGCTACGCTCACACCCGGTTCCCTCATCTTGTAAGATGCAAAACAATCCTCTTTGCAGACCGGGACGCCTGTTGTGAACCCAAGACATGTTAACCCTAATAAACATACAAATGGTTGACAAAGAAAAGATGGTTGGCTTGAATACAGATCTCTTGCAAAGGAACTCTGTGGTACTATTAAAATATACTACAATAGCATTTGAGTAGTGATAATGCCAAAGATCAGTTTTGATATTCATTATGTATGAGAGCATTTGAGTAGTGTTAATGAGAGCAAGACTCGTGCGTATGAGAGCATTTGAGTAGTGTTAATGAGAGCAAGACTCGTGCATATGAGAGCATTTGAGTAGTGTTAATGAGAGCCCGACTCGTCTGTATGAGAGCATTTGAGTAGTGTTAATGAAAGCGAGACTCGTGTGTATGAGAGTGTTTGAGTAGTCCTTATCAGAGCCTTTCAGTAGTTTGTGTGTGTGTGAAAGCATTTGAATAGTAAGTGTGAGACCTAATCCTGAATGTCTCTAACGGCCCCTCATAACATAGCACAGCTTGCATGCTTAGCTCACTGCTGACAATGCACACAGTTTCTGGGAGTGTTAGTGCATGTGTTCAATTGTGTGTGTAGGGGGACACAGATTTTGTGCAGCATCAAAAAACACCTCACTGTGGGGGATATTGTGCATTTGTGAGTTTGTGTGTAAATTATATAAAGTATATAGGACAGTTGAGATTTGAAGAGTGTGTGTGTGTGTGTGTGTGTGTGTGTGTGTGTGTGTGTGTGTGTGTGTGTGTGAGTCTGTGTGTGAGTCTGTGTGTGAGTCTGTGTGTGATGGGACTATGCACCATTCTCTACTGCAGTCGGGTGTTTCTTCTGGCTCGCTTCCCACTACTCCTGCACCACTGCCTCGCTGCAGCACACACACCCACACACACACACACATTCTGGCTGGGAGTGCAAAATCATGCTTACCAAACTAATAGTTATTCATATAGAAGTACTGTCCAATCATAGTTCAAACTACACAGTTCAAACTACACATGTGACATAGTGTAACTTAAATGTTGAATATTGTTGAATTTAACTATTTTTGAGAACACAATGGAAAAACTAAAAAATATATCTTCAAGCAGCTTTGCCCTTGCAACTAAGGTTTTGTCTTGAATGGCCATTTTTGGGGGGTTTATTTAGTAAATGAAAAATAAATTCAATTCTTTTTTTTTTTTAGTTTTAAGGTTTAGCTAGATTGATGAACAAACTTCTATGAATTGCTCTAAAATTAAAGGGCATTCTGGTTGTAAGAAATGAAGCCAAATCCATTATACAAGGCATAACAATATTTAAAAAAATAAATAAATCTAAAATGATAGGCTATATGTGACTACTGCAAATCACATAAATTTTGGGCCCTGATGATCAATAGAAACGTGTTACAGAGTAGTTGTGAGTTGCCGGCATTACATTGGAATACTGGTGATTAGTACTTCTGCCTCCCAGTCGAGGTTTTGGGTTTGAATATTGGCTCAGGACCTCCTGTGTTGAGTTCTCCCTCTGCTTGCCTCGGTTTTCTTCCTGCAAAAACAGGAATCTAAGTTTAATTCAAGACCTAATTGTCCATAGGTGTGAATTTGAGTGTGAATGTTTGTTTCTCAGTTGTTTGTCAACAGTATGTCAGTTGGAATGGGCTCCACTCTTTGCTTGTTTGGTAAGTAGCTGCTGACTGCCGAAGTAAAAAATGTTATAGCACTGGTGTGAATTTAAAAATAATAATAATAAATAAATAAAAAAGCCTTCAGTAATGCTGCTTGTTCTTTAAATGAAAAGATGGTGTCCATTTGTTTGGATCTCATATCTGTGAAGGGTGCCATTTGTTAAAGTTGCATGCCTTTTTGTCTGCTTTTCTGACATCAAAACCATGCCGTTACATTTCCAAAGGACGGCTAGGTCCAGTCATTTTTAACAGCCAGTATTCTTATCAGCCCGGAACTGCTCGCAATGCAATTTATGATGCTAGCTTTAGTTAATTTCCTGGCACGTTCTAAAGGGTAAACATGTTTGTTTTACTTATCCCAAAATATCTGTTTTGTGTTGTTGGAAAAATAGTGGTATGAACTCATTCAAATAATTTGAGAGTTTTGCACATACAACATGTAACCAACAATTCAGCGCTGTACTAAGTGATAGTTTAGTTCAGCTGACAATGCTATTATTTGTAATGGTAAAACCAGATCGGGCTTGGGTTTCTCCCCCGGACTACGTAAATCAAGTGACATTGAGCATTATGTTTTCGTTTTTCTTCCTAGTGCTGTTTATGACAATTTGCTGCTATTATTATTCCATGAAAATTCAACTAACCAATCGTCACACACAGCGGGGTATCAAGCTTAGTCTGTAATACCGTACCAGTGCAATTGGTACTCTGTGGAAGGGTGCCAAAAAGTAAAGTGGTATGGATATCACAGTTACGTTGATTCCTTCCACAACTTTTGACTATGGAAATGCCAAAAATAATAATAATAATAATAATAATAAAATTGCACTTACCTGGATTAAATGGTACTACTTGGTTTTAAAGGCCCATACTACTGTGCCACACATTAATAAAATGTTTTATCTTTCAGGTTGTGCAAGCATGGATGTTATTGTGCCCAGTAAAATCAATGTAATGAATGGATCCGATATCAAAATCCCATGCACTTTCACCTCCTGCTATAAGATAGACACAAACAAGTTTGTCATGAACTGGACCTACCATGAATCAGTCAACGATACAGAACAAATGGTAAGAAAGATAGCCAAATATAAAGAGTTAACTTTTAAAACTGCAGTTACCAACTATGATTTCTATCTTATCTCCACAGTTTTTGGCGTACGACAGGAAAAAAGGAATGGTGGCTTTGCTTCCAGAGCGGTTTGGAGATAGGGTGCTGTTTGCGGGAAACCTGGAAAAGAATGACATGTCAATCACCCTATTAGATGTACAGGAGGAAGATGAGGGGATTTACAACTGTTATGTGATAAATCCTCCAGATCGCATACATGGACATGGAGACATAAAGCTCAAGGTTTTTACTGAACGTAAGATACTAACCCTAACTCCTGGATAAACATATATATATACACATCAAAATCCTAAAAAATGCAGTCACTAGAGCTCAGATAATAGAGTAGTTAGTTGGTCCCTTGCACATTCTTTTGAAATATGTACAGTATATCACAATATATCACAAAACCAAATAGGAGTCCAACTGAGGGCTTGTGCGGTATTAGGACACCATACGTGACAAAGGGCCGACTTATATCTTGTGTGAGAATGTTGGTTGAAATTCCAAAGGGCCGACTTATATTTTGTGTGAGAATGTTGGTTGAAATTCCAAATTGTACCCGAATTATATCTTGTTTGAGAATGTTGGTTGAAATTCCAAATTGTACAACCTTAGAGGTGTCTATGACTTTTGGTGGTTCCACAACTGGTGGTTCCAATAGCCTAAAGTTCAAGCCTTTGAGCCAGGAGTCTTCAATGAGAAATTGGATTTGGTACAATTTCAATTGGGCCTTTTCATGTACGATAAGTTAGTTTTCCATATTCTTTCCCACCATGTAAACACTAACTGATTGATGCTGTGGACCTTCTGCTCATTGAGTGAGCTTTTTGTTTATTAATGGTCAACGAGAGGTTGAACTTAGTCTTTCAGCATCTTTCTCCACGGCAGGCTAACACCAGCACTTTCTTTCCACTCTGTTTAATCAGCCTTTTAGAGCTTTTCGCCAGCACTGCACTCCCGCTCGTCTATTGGATATACTTAACCCTTTACTTTGCTTCCATCAGTTCCCCCACCGAGAGACTCAACAATTGCGGTTGCGATTGGTGCATCAGTGGGTGGAGCACTTGCTCTCCTTATCCTTTCCATGGTGGTAGTGAAATTTATTCGTCATCATCTCAAACAGGATCTGCCCTCAGAGGAGAAGATGGAGGAGGAAGGGAAATTAGAGGCCGAAGGTGCCACAGAGGAGGGAACAAAGTAAGAAATCACAAATTCAAAATCAGAAAATGTGATCAGCAGTGCTTGAAGATAGTAAGGCATGTGGCATCTGTTAATCAGTGACAAAAAGCTGACCGATTACGGCCTACTGTTTTAAAATGAGTTTATTGGAAACCAAGCTTCACACACTCATTTGATCAAACCCCTGTTGAATGTACATCTCTTTTCTGACATTTGTAGACAACCATAAATGGGCCATCGCGACAAGCGCCTGCAAAGCTGTCAACCCAGAACCTTCCCTGGTAAACTCCTTTTGCATGGCAGATGCTTTGCCATCAAAAACATATGTACACCTGCATGAAACCTATGATGAGGAAAAAAGCGGAAAACTTGGAATATTCACACATATTGTGGATGTTTTCAATTTTTTTTCACATTTATAAGGATGTGCATTATATATACTGTATACAGCAGGGGTCACCAACTTTCTTGAAACTGAGCTATTCTTCTGTACTATTTAATGCAAAGGTCTTCCAGTTTGATACAGACTTCTGACATAATAAATTAGCTCAAATTACCTTTAATCGTAAGTTATTATTAATAAATAGTGATATTGATCTATATGAAGAAACTGATCATGTTAAAGAGTTACTACAATAATTAACCATGAATCAACAAGGAAATAAACATTAGTATTGATATGCAGCACTTAATTTCTATTGTTTGTAGGTGTTTATATTTTCGAATGATCACTTCTCCAACCGTCCTAGGAAATCACAAGTAAGCTATTTTTAGAACAGGACCCATTTTAGTGACCCCTGATATACAGTATATACAGAGATGTTACTTAGTGCTTACTGTCTGAAATCTCTTTTGCGGCTTTTTCTTTTTTGAGATTAGTAGGGAGACCTCCAAGGTTAAACACAATTAGTTAGATGACAACACTCAACCCTTAACACATTTTCCAGGGTAAAACTGTACAGGCAATACTTGACATTAGGGGAATTTCAAGAGGTTTCACAGTTTGACCATGGAAAATCCAAATACAGTTAAACTGTCACTGTATTTGTATATTCTTGTTTTGGGTCCAGAGAAGTTTCAAGTCCTTCTTCTCTTTTCTTTCAGAAGAGGTGTGTCCTCCCCCCTGTTCATAAGAGCCACTGACTGAATCATTAACCACCAAGTGCATCTGTTCCTTCTGCAGCATGATTGTGTGTTTCTGTGGACTTGAGTGTGCTTTTGCGTATACGTGTTTAAGAAAGAGACAGATGTGTACTTGTCGCTTTACAGACAGGCATTACATCTACATCTTAACTACCGGTATGTTAAAAATGGTAATCCATCTATTTTTAGTGCAAGATATCAAGTATCAATGTCAAGGAACAAATTTGTCATTTTGTATAACAGGTTATGGCTGGATTGTATGACCTGACTTGTATCCACCAGAAATCAACAATGAAGCAATAGAATCTAAAACGACTACAAAAATAAAAAATCTGTTTCTAACGCGACAGTATATGCTTTATGGACAATAGTACTGGGACACCAGCCTTCTGCACTGACATGGAAGAAAAAAAGCATTTGGCCGACTTAGTTTTGCGTAACGTAACTTTCTACAAAATCTTTGTGTTCAATGACTATCACTGTTGTGTTCCAGTTCATCCCAAAGGTGTTTGATGGGGTAGAGGTCAGGGCTGTCAAGTTCTTCCACGGCAAACTCATCTGATCAATCTTTTATCAACCTTGTTTTGTGCACTGGGCCAAATTGAAACATTTTGATTCAGGGGTAACCGAGTGGTTTAGACCAACCCCTGAATGATTGAAGAATTGATTAAAATGTGTATCCCAAGTCTAGTAGTGTATTTGAATCGAATGTAGTCAGTATTGCTGAGTGACCATATTCTTCTAATATTAATAGACTGGAATGTGAAATGTATCTAAATGTGTCTAGTTTTATTTGTTTTTATTTATTTATTTTTGTAATAAAGACAAAACCCACCATGGACTTTACAAAATGATGTCTAATGTTTCTTAGAATACCCATAGCAGAGTTTTTGTTCCTTATCTTTCTCCAGGTACAGTCACTATGTCTTGGGGTCAAAGTATTTTTAGTTTTCAAAGGAGGTTGTACACAAAAGGCCTCTTTGTAATGAATGCATTAAATGATTTTGTTCAGGTGCACGTTCTCTGATTTTACCTCGGTGGCATATACAAATGTACTCTAATCCCGTGCTGGTTATACCACCCCGTCCGTCCTCCTATAGTTGAGGAAATGACTGCAGTTAAGGAAATGACTGCAGTGCTTTAGGTACATCTTGATTATTGATTAAATCATCATAGCAAGATAGAAAGTAAAGAGAACTCAAAACACATCATTGATTGTGTTGCATCTAATCACATTAGTTGAATATGCGCCGGCTTTTATTTTGTTCTTCACCATAACCACTTTATTATGTAAACGCATGTACAGTGTAGTATACTGCCTGAGTTGTCATGTCAGAACAAAATAAAAGTTTAACACAGCATGCATAATCTTTTACACTGTGTAGCAATTGGCACCTTTTATTTATATGGCACTTATTTTGTTGTACAAGGAACTTTTTGAAAAGAACAAATTGCTGCTTGGATGTTTTACATTTCATTTACGGTCCTTAATATCATTACAAAAGTGCGATAGAGAAGCAGAAATCCAAATGAAGTTGTCTTTTATAGAGATTTACATTCCAAATGCAGCAAAGCAAAAGTCTTTATATCCTTTCTCAGAGGTCATGTCAATGTTTTGCACATTGGCAATTATTTTACATCATGCTGTATTTGAGGGCATATAAAATGTTAAGTGCTTTACCGGAAGGTGTAGATTTTGTAATCAGAACTTGGCATGGTCATTGTATGGTAAAAGAAGATATACTGTATTGTATATGTTTTCCATGTATCTTTAATTTAAGCACCTTGAATGTTAAAAAAAATACATCTTAATAAATTATTTCATCATATTCGACTTTTTTATTATGTGAAACAATGTAACCTGAATGTCCATTCGTTGCTTACATGGGCATTTTTAGGGCATTTTTGGCATTGTTTTATTAAACGTTTTTAAAATAATCAAAGTATAAAACCATACAGTACTTGATTTAAACATGTCATTTTAGGACAGAGAGAAGCAAAGAGAGGAGTTCACTTATTAGTATTCAAAGGTATTCACAAAATTAAACTTCTATGAATGTGTTTTCCATGATGCGCATTTTATTTCAAATAACAGTCCCCCAAAAAATAAGTCCAAGTCCATTTTTTGTTTTCACTATAGGGACTGCAAATCTGCCAAATTTATGCATCTGTATTTCGTTACGAAAATGACAGAACGCGTTCCGGATATTGGGGGGAAATAAATCCAACAATGGACAGCAGCATGACGAAAATTTCATAAATGCATTAGATGAAATAAACACTTATGCTGTTACCACTTATTTTTGTTACCAAAAAAATTTTAAATGGTAACAAAAATAAAAAAACATTTTGAACCAGAAATGAATGAATACGTCACTGGATACATCATCTGAAAATTAGGTCATTATAAAAGTATTATTATTATTACAATAAATATTTTTAATACAAGATAAGATGACCTTTATTTGTCCCACAATGGGGAAATTTCAGTAGCAATTGTGAGTATAGGAAATATATAATAGAAATAGTATGCAAGAGAAGACATCTATACAAGTAATAAGTACAGTACATTCACAAACTTGGAAATCTAAACTATTGTCCATGCATAAACCATCTAATTCAATCCATCAGCAATATTATTTTATTTGTTTGCAAGGTAGAGTGCTGAGTTTTCATTGACTTTTGAGATATGATTTATTTTATTTTATTTTTTAAACAAGGTAGAAAACAGAATTGTTAAAAACGAATTAATCTCTTGACGATGACAGGTCAAAAACTCATATACTTTGTTTCCGGCTACAACAGCGTCTGCCTCCCAGTTCTGAGGACCGGGGCTCAATCCCCGGCCCCGCCTGTGGGGAGTTTGCATGTTCTCCCCGTGCCTGGGTGGGTTTTCTGCGGGCACTCCGGTTTCCTCCCACATCCCAAAAACATGCATGGTAGGTTAATTGAAGACTCTTAAATTGCCCGTAGGTGTGAATGTGAGTGCGGATGTATGTGCCCTGCGATTGGTTGGCAACCAGTTCAGGGTGTACCCCGCCTCCTGCCTTATGATAGCTGGGATAGACTCCAGCACTCCCGCGACCCTTGTGAGGACGAGCAGCTCAGAAATGGATGGATGGATGGATGTTGAAGCCATAATTTATTAACATCCATCCATCCATCCATCCATTTTCTGTACCGTTTATCCTCACTAGAGTCGCAGGCGTGCTGGAACCTATTATACTTATTACTCCCACATTATTATTATTATTATAGAGTAATTATTATGTTGTGCAATTGAACAGTATGCAGAATTATTGTTATCCTATTACAAAATATACTGCAGTAACTGTCCTGCTGTAATGTTCTTGACAAAATTTTGAAAATATGTAAATTCAGGCAAATTTGGACAAATTGTTCTGGAACTGAATTTCTATAGTTGGTAGCTCTGGGGCTGGTTTACTCCAGAAAACAATGCATACTGTTTATGGGTATGTACAGGTGCTGCTGTATCAAAATGAGTTCTTGTAATATTTTGGTGTTATGATATGATCATAAAATAGCAGGAGGCAGAGGTATGGATTTAAGTCACATGATTTGGACTCAAGTCATGAATTTGTTGACTTTAGACTCGACCTGACAAAATGTCACAAGACTTGCAACTCGACTTGGACTTGAAAAGCAACGACTCGTGACCTCACTCGGACTCGAGCCCATCGACTTGAAAAGACTTTTACCAAAGTATTGGGAAACCAACACTCTGCAGCTCTCTCTCAATAGCTTAGCATGCAAATGTTGATTTTATTCCAGCAATTTCAGAATGTAACCATAAAATTGATGTTCTTTACAGATATTACTCAGGTGGAAGTGTCCATAGGCATGGTCAATGAATGGTTATCACATCCGTCTCACAGTTCTAAGGTGTGGGGTTTTGAATCCGCATGTTCTCCCATGGATGCGTTGTTTTTTTTCTCCAGCTAGTCTAGGACTCTAAATTGTCCTTAGATGTGAGTGTGAGCGTGAAACTAAATAAATAGTGAAATAATTAAATATTGAAATTAATACATATTAACAAATTTTTGATAATATTGAAATAAATACATACATATCAAATAAATTAATAAATATTTAAATAAAAAGTATTTCTGTTTTTATGTGGTTGTGAAATAATGGTGTTCACAAATCCCCTCCCTGCTGCATTATGGTATCATAGTACTGTATACCTGTGTGTATCTTCCTTCCGAAGTGCCCCATTTAGTCTTGCGTCTATTGCCTAATATTGTCTCAGAGTGACGTATAAGATGTCGGTTTTGTGACTCATACTTTCATCCACTCATTGCCTGGATGGATGAGGACAAAAATCATTATTGTAAAATATACATATCACACAGATGTTTTGGGACTTAAGCAGCTCCTGTGCTGCAGTGCATCTAAGAAGGAACCACAAGAGGCAAACCCTAGCATAGCCAAGCTGCATTCAGAGGTCAGCTGGGACAAACCTGCATTACGTTGCAATTTTGCACACAGGCGTATATTTTTGTTTTCAACAACTTTTGCTGCCAAATGTGCTCCAACTTTAGCCTCCTCCGTCCAACATATATATATATTTTTAAGACTTTATCACCAAAACAAGAATAAGCTCTATTGGTAAATACTCTATTGGTAAATACAATATACTGTCATGTTTGCGGTCAATCATATGAGTTTGGCTGTAATACATACAGTATGTATGAAATGCACATGCACGCGTTTGTATCACAAAATATTTTGAATTGCAAGGAAAAAACATCTTCAAATCTACACCCATCCATCCATTTTCTGCACCGCTTATCCTCACTAGGGTAGGAGTCTATCCCAGTTGACTCTGGCCAAGAGGTGGGGTTCACCCTGAACTGGTCGTCAGCCAATCGTAGGGCACACATAGACCACCCTTCACACTCACATTCACACCTACGGGCAATTTAGAGTTTTAAATTAACCTACCATGCATGTTTTGGGGATGTATGAGAAAACCGGAGTGCCCGGAGAAAACCCACGCAGGCACGGGGAGAACATGCAAACTCCACACAGGCGAGGCCGGATTTGTATCCAGGTTCCGTGATCATTTTGTGACTGATACAGTAAAGTGTAAAAAGATTGTAAAAGGTTGTGTTGAGATATTAATGAAAATGGTAAGCCATTGTTGGAAAATATTTACATCCCTGATGTTTACAGACAATTTTGAGGAAATGAAAGCTTATACACCATCCTACAGGATGCGTCATGCTAATGCATGACTGCATGTCTGCAGTACATCTAAACCAGTCTATCTATGTGTTCATTTTCGATAGCACTTGTCCTCGTTAAGGTCACAGGTAAGCTGTTGTCTGTCCCTGCTCAAGCTAAACTGATCGCCAGACAATTGCACAGCAAATATAGACACATACTCACATTCACACAATTCAGTCTTCAGTTAACAGAAAATGCACCCTATAATGCATGTTTTGGGGATGTGGGAGAAAATTGGAGTACCTAAAAAACACACACACACACACACAAGCACAGGGAGAACATGCAAACCCCACACAGCAGGGCCCGAGCCGTGAATCAATTCCTATCGACTGTGAGGCAGATTTGCTAACCACTAAACCAATGTGTTGCCTTAAAGCAATCTAAGCAAATCAAAATTTTGAACACTTATATATGCCGGTATTGATTAAATTAATCTCTGCACACAACTTCTCAGTCTTCTGTCATTTCCATTAAAAATATAACAATTCAAAAATTTGAAATTAACTTCATAGCTATTGTAATAATAAATGGTCAATACATTAATACAAAATTTACAAAATAAACATTAGTGCTCTTATCTGACTGTTTATTTTCATGTCCATATAGCAAACATTCTGCCTGTATTTAGTAAATCACAAACACTTTCAAATGAGTGTCCTTCATTTTTAGGCTGCACAATCCCAACATAAAATCTCTGCACTCATGCTTAACAAATATTTCATGACAACTTAGCGCTTAAGTCTGCGACTTAGAGCTAACACTTGCAAAACTTTTAGTCCAAATGCGTGACTGTCAATCGTAAACTGGACTCACCTTTTTGTTTTATCCCATTCCCCACCAACAGTCAGATGGGACAGCTTGAGCGATTAGAAAAGACGTGGAAACCACAGAACGACAAAACAGACGGGATGGTGAAACAAAGAAGAAAAGAGGACACAAGAGTCATGGTGAGAACAGTAAAAGAGAAGATGCTGGGATGGGGACTGATGTGAAGATGAGGCGGAGACAGGGCCACTCTCTGAAATGTGCTCACTCACCGGCTGGTGCAAAGAGAGAGAGAAAGAGAGAGGGAGGGAGGGAGGGAGAGAAAGGAGAGGATAGAGTGAGTCAAATGTTGGCTGGCTGATGGGAAGGTTAATCAAAGTGTGCGTGTGTGGGGGGGCGGGGGGGGTGTTACGTCCAGGAAGATGATGTTAGTGTGGTAGAGAAAGGGTTATGACCTGTGTGTGTGTGTGTGTGTGTGTGTCTGAGCTTAGCCATGTGGATTCAGTGCCGCAGTTAAAGCGCCTTGGCCGGCCCAGAAAGAGATCCTCCACACCCTCCCTCCCTCTTATGTTACTCCCTTTTGCCTCCTGTCACATCTACTCCCCTCAGACCATTTCTGCCTTTCAGAGAATTCCTCGTTTCCTCCCACCATTATTTTCTCCCACAGCTCACTAATATACTCCTCTCCCCTCCTCTCATCGGTGTAATGTCCTCTCTTGCTCCGCCTTCCATGCGTTCCAAGGTCACCCTGTCCAGGAGCAGGTGTGTGTGCACATATGCCACTGCCACAAGATATTAGAGTGCACATGCAAAGACCTAGGAGTCAATACATTGTATAGTTTGTGTGTGTGTGTGGGGGGGGGGTGTCAATTATTATTTGAATCTTGAATTATTAAACTACATGAGACGCAGAATGAGAAAGGCAATCGAGTGGCATGTCAATGGCAATGGCGCTACAGTAATAGTAGTAGTATTTTGAAGACACAAGACACAATACTGTACAGATCCATCCACAACAGCACTTTTTGGGATCAATATTAAATTTGTGACCCACCCCTTGCATAAATACCTTAATGTAGAAATTAAAGGAAATGTCCATTGTGTAGTGTAGCACAACTTATTCTACTAGTGTAGTGGTTCACATTGGTGATTTTTATGCAATTGGTGACAGCTTGACACACATTCAATGTAATCCTGTGTTTGTATAGTGACTAGCAGCGGGACGAAATATCAAGATTGTATTAGATACATCGTCATGACTGAGCATGAAATATCGACATTGTATAATGTAGAGTTTACCAATGATTGGCCTTTTTATAGGAATAATATGAGGGTAAATGTCTTCTATGATGTGTTTCAATAAGCATTAGAAATTATAAAGCAATAATGCAAAACCACGATATTGTGGAATTATTGTCATTATTGACAAAATATTGCATTAAATATCGTATCATGTGCTATTCAGTGATTCCAACCCAGCAATTGTACGGGACATTGAGTGGAAATGGAAAAGAAGTCAGCTGTGTTAACTGCTACACAATCAGTGGCTCTCCTCACACATTGCAGAGTCATCAAATTGTATTGTGTGAGACTCAGATGTATTCATGAGTCTGATTTTCAAACACTACCCTTAAAAAGTTGCAGCAGGATGCTGTAATAAAGGTTTATCATGTTATCCTGCTGCAATAATGGTTTATCATGTTATCTGCACTTCCACATTATTAAAAGTTCTCACTTACAGTATATGGGAGAGGTTAGCCAAAATCTATACTTGTACCATCTCCTAGTATTGGATGTGTACATCTTTGGCTCAGATGTTGATGACAGTGGTGCAGGTCGTTAAGACAGGAAGTGATTAATCCAGCGAAGGAGGTCAGTCTGCACCTTGCGGGTGTGGATTACAATCGCTCACTGCCAATGCAGGGTTGTGTCAGTGATTTAGATGAGATCTCTGGAAGGTCTTTTTGTATTGTGCAATCTTGTTGAAGGACTTATTTTATGGGTTCAAGTAGGTTCCTTTCAGACAATTCATGTAATCTAGACAGCTATATTTAAAGCTTTAGGAGGTTTACAGACTAGTAATGCGTTTGTCTTTGATGATTACTTTGTTAAAGACCCACCAAAAAGGCTCAAAAAATGTCTTGTAAATTTGACACACCACAGAGAAGTATTTAAAAACCCTGCCAAGTTTGAATGAATAAAAAGATGACCATGTATGAAAAATAAGGCTCTGAAATAATTTTAAAGAAGCTCCACCCTAGAGTAGTACAGTGTCTGCAGAAGGCACTGGAGAGAGCCCTTCACCTGTCATTTAAATATGTTTACTTGTACACTGTGCTCAGTGTCTGTTGGCTGAGTAACGTGTGCCGCTATGGTTATAGTTAATAAACAGTTGACTTTCCCGTGTGTCTGTTATGTGGGAACCCACACACGACAACTCCAAGCGAGGCGCTGACATTTTAAACAACCCCACAACGGTTGAGCAAGCTCCTTAGCTCGCGGGCTAGCCAACGTAACAGTTAACTTTCCCTTAAGTCGTTTTTGTGTGGATCTACATGCGGCGAATGGAGCAAGGCTGTGGAGTATTGGATGGAGCCAACGCAGGTAGCCAAAATAACACAAAACATTCCAGGAAAGATGCATTTTTTTGGGTTGGAAACATAGCTTGATGCAGTGATCAGAGAAATGGGCCAAGCTATTATTACTAAATAACTCGCAATAATTGCCAAAGACGGCGCTTGTTCGTTATATAGTGGGGAAGGGACGACTAATACTATTCCCTTGTGACATCAGCGCGACTTGGTTTTAGCTTCACCCAAAAAATCCGGCCAGCTGAGATGGTGAAGAAGAGTTTTAAGCGACTGTATATCACAACAATTCAGTACTAAATTGTTCACAGTGTTTGCACGTTTTCAGGTGTTACCGTCAAACTTACTGTATTTACTGTATTTAGAAACAAAACACAAAAACGACTTGATGCAACCATAACATTCACAAAGGTGCAGAAATGGACTGTGGCACATTAGTGAGTCATGAGAGATTATCTGGTGTGCCATGGGAAACTGTCCAATTTCACTTAATTGTTTAGTGCAAATAATGTATTTTTGTTCCTCAATCTATGCCAGCGACAAAGTGACACGCAGGAAAAAATAGCTGAAGGTACAGTTACCTGTGTATTCACTTGTTGCCATTCATACCACAGAATAAATCATGGCACGCACAGAGTTAGTTATATTTCAGAATATGTGGCTTGGCTCAATAAAGGTTAGTAAACACTGGACAAGAGCAATCTAGAGACATTATTAATGGCACAGGCAAAGTGTTAACAACAAGGGCAAAGTGTTAACAGGTTCCAATTTAGAGACACACATACACTGAATTATTAAAATACCTTTTTTGTCTTCACACTACCTGTATGCTCGTATGTCTGTCCAGTTGATGTGCAGACTGTAAGGTGCATGTCGAAGCAATTGGTAGCGTCATTAAGCCCAAACCGACATTTGAACTAATCAGAAGCCTGAAGAATGCTTCCTATGGAAAAGGTTCAATCACACGTTAAATTGTCCATCCATCCATCCTTTTTCTACTGGTTATCCTTTTCAGGGTCATTGGCAAGATGGACCTTATACCAGCTGACTTTGGGCAAGAAGGTTAACATAAAATTTCTGCCGGTGTAAAACAGACACTAGGCAACGCAACATCATGAGCAACATTAAATACCACATTTATGGTTCAATAAATATGAAAACCTTTTACATTTCCTGTCTGTCTTATGTTAATGCACAAGGCACTCTGTTTGTGAAGCAGTGACCTTAACGCAAGAAGCACTTATCCTTTGAGGTTAGGGTTATTATCACTTGTAAGAAATATTCGAGAATAAAACAATACGCGACGTAAGCTCACATTTAAAACGGACTCCAGTGGTGTCTCGAAAGTTTTGTTCACATGCCGTCACTTCTTCATCGTTAAGGCACAGTGTTTTGTTGTTTTCATGTTTTTACACTTGACTGATCCGGAGGTAGACAAACGTGGGACGGGAACTTCTGTGGCTCAGAGCCACTGCCAAGGTTCCAAGAGTTTTGATAGCAGAAATGCACAGGGAAGTGGTATTATTGTTTCGTAGCTGTAAGAGGTGGAAATGATAGCATGTTAAGCTAGGAGTCGACTTAGATAGTTAACTGCTAACGCTAGCTGCATACATGGTATATATGTCTTCGCATGTTATAGTAGTACCTTGGCTTATGAGGTTAATTCATTCCGTGACCGTGCTCATAACTAATTTTATATAATTTCGGAATTAGCAGCAAGCTAGCCGCCCGGTCGGGCAGGTGTTATCCTGCGCGTTGATGGAAAGCCAAGGGTGCAGGTAAATATCCAGGAGAGTTGGCAGGGTGGCAGCAGACTGGTCCAAGGGGGAGTGCTCTGTGGGGTACTCCACAAGGCTGTCCAACATGGAGGGGATCCAAAGGAGTACCATAGAGGTGATCGCCACTGGTGAAGCTAGCTTCTGGCTAACAAGTTGCAAGGCAGTATCGCAGCAGACAGCTAAAGGCTGTTTAACTACTCTTTCAGGGTCACAGTGAAAGATCGAGCAAGCCCAGTCCAGCAAATGGGTTTAAAGTCCAGCATTCATATTTGACAATCTTTAGGAAATCGATAAAATGTGGTACAAAAAAAGTCAAAACAGCTGAGGAGGCCATACATGCATCGTTATCCAATTATTGTTTATCATTGCTGTTTATCTTCCTTCCTTATGCAGTTCATTGCAAATAAGTTTGCGTTGTATGTTGCAATACTGTTTGTGAAATAATCCTCTCGATCATGTCCTTCCAGATCTCAGTGTCATTGCCCACGAGAGGGTCCCCAGCAGGGACGCTTGCCAGCACCCCCTCCAAGGACTCCAAAAAGGGTGCTGTTTGGTGCATATAGGCACAAAAAACAGTCAGGACCCATCCCCCCATCTGAAGGCAGAGGGAGGCTGCCCTCTCGTCCACCAGGGTGAACCCGAATGTGTGAATATACTCGTGTGAGTATACTCGAAGTGTGAATGGCTGTTTGTTATCATGTTCCCTGTGACTGGCTGGCACCTCTTGCCCAATGTCAGCTGGGATAGGCTTTTACTTACCCTAATGTGGACAAGCAGTATATAAAATGGATGGATGGATGGATGGATGGATGGATGGATGGATGGATGGATGGATGTTAATCTAGTGCTGACAGTTTGACCCAGTACAGATCATTTGAAGTTCCATGATTTTTTTTTTGTGATTGACCTTGAAGGTTCCACTGTAGTCTCTTCAGGTCACCTATGATACTGACACAAATCAAGATGTCTGTCTTGCCATTGAACAAGGTCAGACAGTGCCAGTGCAAGATAACAGGACGGAGCGTGAAGTAAAAGATGCATGGGAGTGAGACATGACTAGAGGATGCAGCAAACAAGACATTCAGTGGTGATCATGTAGTGTGACTAAAGCAAAGCACTCCTCTTGTCTCCAACTCTCGTCAAGTAAGGCTGACTCAGCCAAATTGTGCTGAATTGTCAGGTGTGTGTATGTGGCATTGGTAATCACCGTCACCCCCTCTCCAACACACACTCCAAGCCTTCCCTTCCTCCTTCTCTCTCTCTCTCTCTCTTTCTCTCTCTCTCCCGCTCTCCCTCTGCAGTACCTCCCGCACTCATTTCTCTCATTTCTCTTTTCACCGGCCGGGGAGACATTCACTTTCTGCTTCTCTGCCTGGCTGCTCTGCACCAGCATCCCTTTTTGTGCCTGTCTCTCCCATGCTCCATCCAGCACTCCTCCAGCCTATGTCCCCCGTCAGTGTGGCTTGCTGGCTGGTGTGCTTTCTTGACTGATACCGCTGCTGGTAGAGTGTTGAGGCTGTCGGGCACCACAGCATGTCGCCAAACAGCTGCTGCTCTGCCTTTTTTTTTTATTTGCTCATTTGATCACCACTGTGACTGTTGACAGAAGACAGGACGAGAGAGAGAGAGAGAGAGAGAGATAGAGAGTGAGAGAGAGAGAGAGAGAGAGAGAGAGAGAGAGGGAGAGTGGGACACAAACAGGGAGCAGGGGGGTGTATTCTCCAGCCTGGACAGAACTCGTTGTGCTTCCATCCTGGGATAGGAGGGGAAAAGAGGGAGGGACTGAAAGCAGGACCACCTTGCTCCAAAAACCTATAAGACAGGCGCAATTTGTTCTTGCCTAAATTCAACTGTAAAAAAAACAGTACAACATTCAGAATTGGGACACACACAAGGACTCGGACAAGATAGGTGGTGTCATGGCGTCATTGGACAACACTGGCTGGAGTGTGCCAGGTCTGCTAGTTGCACTGCTGCTGGGTGAGTTAGACTTCATTGTATCTGCAGTACCTTAAACTGCTGCTTTGCATCTTTCTGTGACACCACAGCTTTGCACTTTGGCAGTGTGTTGGTGGTGTGAAGTGTATTTGTCCACCTTCACAGCATCTTTTACTCCCTCTGTGTTAGACTATTGTAGGTAAGGTGGGTGGCTTATTGCCAGCTCAGTAAATCCATACCTCCAAGCCCAAGCATTAAGTCGTACCTCATCATCCAGCAAAGCGAAGACTTGGCATTCACTTCCCACACTTTCAGGTGCAAACATGCTGATGTAACATGTAAAGTGTACTTATTGCTGCCTGCATCACAGTCCATAGCATTAACCCTTTTAGGCTGATCAGAATTAGTACAATTATGATGAGTTGGATTAGTCACAGAAATGTACAATGTCCAAAGGATGGTTCTTGTCCTTTATCATTATCATGTGTGTGTGTGTGTGTGTGTGTGTGTGTGTGTGTGTGTGTGTGAGAGAGAGAGAGAGAGAGAGAGCAAGACAGAGAGAGAGAGAGAGTGTGTGTTTGTGTGTGTGTGTGTGTGTGTGTTTAACAATGAAGGTATTAGGCTTACTCTAAAATCCAAATGGCCTTGGTTAAATAGATGTATCTTACTCTGTAGTTTCGCCCGTTTTCTCTCTTTCGTCTCGTGACACTGTACTCATTAATAAGGCACACAACAACAAATCCAATTTAATTTTAACATACATCCCAATCTTTATTGAAATAGCATATTTCCTCAAACTCTATACTGGATACGCCATGCCTTAATTAGTCACCTAGTGCATTGTCCACTTGAACAAATAAATGTTGGTTTCTTAAAAATAAAATTACAAATGCAAGATGGGGCGAGAGAGGGCTAATTTTGTTCACAGATTATTTCACTGATGTATTACTGTCAGGTCATACTGTCAGTTTTAACAAATATGAAAAAAGTGATTACCGTAATTTCTCGTGTAGACACTATAAAACGTTCTCGAGTATATTACTTCCCCCAAAATCAACCCCATACATCAGGAACACCCTTCTGCTTATGTTTAATACACATAGTCGATTTGCTGCCATCCATGCTGAAAAAATTAATTATTATCTGTATTTTATTAGGTTTTGCAAAGAAATATTCTGCTCTGTGTTCATGCGCTAACATAATTTAGATTCTTTTAATCAAATGTTCGTGTCACCTCCCCACCATTTCTACTCGCGTTTTCATATTAAAAAAAGAACAAAGAAGGTGATCGACTCAAATCAATCCTCTATGATACGGTAAGTGTAAAATTTTAATAATACTGTTGAAAATAGTATAGTCTTACCGAGTGTAGGCTGTGACTGGGAGCCATGTCGGCCCTATTCTGCGATGACGGGACAGGTACAAAGGAGTCAGCATGTAGCGATGGCTGACTAGGGGAAGAGCAGCATTGTCGTTGCGGTGCTTGTTTTCCACATGAGTGCTCCCCTCAGAGCCCACAGCGTTGGATGAATCAAGTCGTTGGTTAATAGTTGCTGTGTGGTCCACTGGGTGGTTTTTTTTCCACCGGCCATTGTTGTGCTGCAAGTCTGGAGATGCTAGCAGCCACAGGAGTTAGCGGCAGGAGCTAGCAGCAGGAGCTAGCTAGCTTCCGTAGCGACGCAGAGTATGAGCCAAGAAGGAGTGAGTTCAGCATGAAATGTTTTAAAGTTAGTCAACTGGAGACCACGTTACATTGGAAAATAAGCATTAATTGACCAGATATGGAGTAAAAAAGCAGATTGCAAGTAGCGTCGCACCGGCGTAACACACACAGGTCCGTCAACCGGAGGTCCAGCTATGATATGGCGGCAACCGTGAGAACGTCATAATTATCGGGTGAGCCCCAAAAATTTACCGTATTATATATACATTTGTAACATTAGACATTCTATATCATATTGGAATGAAAGTATACCTTTTTCAGAACACCAGTTACGGGTTACCTTAATACAATATGAAAACATTTTTACATTTTCCATCTATGTATAATATGTATCAATAACTTGATGAATTTCTTAGTAGAAAAAAAAAATCTAATTTTATACAGGAGGAATTACAGTATTTTGAAAATTGCCCCTTTCAAATAAACATGACAGATCAGCGTGGTCTTACACCCTTTTTGCAAGTACAAATTCAAACAGACACGTCACAGTCCAGCTCACATCGTCATCAACTTAATGTGTATACCTTTTACAAGTGCCCCACACATACCTCATGGGGAAGCTTACTGCTTTGGTGAGCTCAATCTTGTTTTAGCTGTTCCTGCCCCAAGACTCCAGACATAGTCTAGGTGCAGGGGACTTCTGTGTTCCAGCTCCAGGACTGTCAGGAACACCTGACTTCAGGGCTAATTCACATTTTTTCATGCAGGAATGAGTAGAAACTCTATTTGTGGAGCAAACTTTTTTTTAATCATCTGTGCAACTTGTACACAGCAGGAACACTCCACCCCTAGTGCTCTTTCCTTCTTCCTCGATTGCCCCTTAATGGGGCCACATTGTACATCACACAACTCTCGTCTTACTATAGTAGATGCTAAGTGTGTATATCACGGTTGGGTAATAAGCAGGGAACTATTAACTCTGCCTCCAGCTGCCCTGCATCATTAGTAATGGGCTCTATGGACGCAGCACTCCCACGTTCGGTGTAAGGTGACACGATAACTTCCGGTCAGCATGTAAACGGATAGTGACAACATGGGAAACATGTTCAAACGCAAAACCAAGTTGTGGCGCAACATAACGGCACACCACAGTATTGGCTGAGGGGCTATCTCATCGTCTTTGAAAATTCAAAACCTCTGACGCTATTTCGACTTTGAAAAGTGCTAGCACCGAACTACTGTACATATAAATTATATTGTACCTACACAACGGTTCAACTGCAGGTTATCAGACATTTAAATTTTTTTAGCATCCTAGTAGCTTGTAACATACAGTATTGACAGCTGGAAGTGTTACACCATCTGACCTTTCCATCGGAAATGCTTAACGTGTTGGAGTGCATAGAGTCCATTGGATCAAAAAAGAAAAGGACACACAAACAGAAATGTGATAACAAAGAGTTTAATTTGTTACACATAAAACATGAAGCTTGCACTTATTAATTTGCTGCCAAGTATATGACTGTATAGTGCTCATGAAGTCAATATGAATTCCCATCACCATGGAAGCTCATTCCTGCAACCCATCATCTCATTTGTGCCACTTTCCCTTCCAAACATTACATGACTTAATGTATTTTCTTTTCCCATTTTGAGCTCTCTCTTGCTCTCCCTTCAGTCATGATGTGAAATTGCTTTTAAGCCATATAACATGAATGTTGCATCAAATGGATTTGTTTTGTTGCAATTATTCTACTCATCATTATTATGGGCGGCACGGTGACCGACTGGTTAGAGCGTCTGCCTCACAGTTCTGAGGACCGGGGTTCAATCCTGTGTGGAGTTTGCATGTTCTCCTGCGTGTGAATGTGAATGCAATGGTTGTTTGTTTGTATGTGCTCTGCGAGCGGCAGACAACCAGTTCAGGGTGTACCCCGCCTCCTGCCCGATGACAGCTGGGATAGGCTTCAGCGCGCCCGCGACCCTAATGAGGAGAAGCGGCTCAGAAAATGGATGGATGGGTCATTATTATGTACTTTCCATTTGAAAAAGCCACCTGAATAGGCGCAAGGGAATTACAGCAATTTTTGAAAAGTGTACCTAACATGAAGTTTGACGATTATTTACTGTCAA
The DNA here is from genome assembly GCF_024500275.1 of Phycodurus eques. NCBI lineage: Eukaryota > Metazoa > Chordata > Actinopteri > Syngnathiformes > Syngnathidae > Phycodurus > Phycodurus eques. Next base: position 21,894,712 of record NC_084531.1, read on the forward strand.
ACTATGTCCTTGTAACTGTTTTATTCAACTTAAATGTGTGTCATTATTCATAGAGTTTTATCACGGCCATCACAAGGCTCCAGTATAACAGGATCGTAAACAAAAATCAAAGATACAAGTTCATGGACTAAAAAAAATAAACAATCTGTGCAACTTCAACCCAAGCTTTATGGACATGAATTACTTGGCTATTCAATCTATACAATACAATATTTGTTTTCATTTTCTAACTTTTCCAAAAAATTTTAATCATTACACTTTATTTATAACAATTATATATATAGTGGTACTGCTTTTAAAAATAATAATAATCATGTTTTTTATTTAAAAGTTACTCAGAGTCATAGCTGTTAATGTAACAATTATGCAGGTCTGCTGCTTATTGACCTGGTAATCCATGCATTTGTGGACAGTATGAAGACCATCCATCCATCCATCCATTTTCCGAGCCGCTTCTCCTCACTAGTGTCATTATTCATAGAGTTTTATCTCTAAACCCGGTGTTCAGGGTGTACCCAACCTCTCGCCCAGAGATAGCTGGGATAGACTCCAGCAGGCCTGCGACCCTTGTGAGGATAAGCGGTACGGAAAATGAATGGATGGATGGTATATGTATCGTGGTTGCAGCTGCTTCAATGTCCATAACAAACATTATTACGACCTTATTTGAGACCGCACTTATATTGAATATTTTTACATTATGCAATGTGTTCATAATGTTGTGGCAAGTCAGTGAGTACTAAATTGTAACTTTTTAACTATTATCATTCTCCTTCGTTATCGAATGGCTAGGATGCTTTCACATCTCTATCACATGTCTGCAACAGCTCAATAACTTGTAATATAACTTACTGTAAAAGGATGCACATGTTTGTGGGAGTCATCTTACGAATGCTGTATTTGTATCGGTACCGTACACATCCGCCACTGTGCACCAGTGCGGTTCTGTATGTTGAGTCACTTCACTGCTACTCTGCTGTCATTCAGTCACCTTGGAAAGGACATTTCACTCCCCATATCCATCTCTTTCCTCCTTCCTGCTGACGCCGTCCATCCTGTCTCTCACCCATCCCATCTATCTCTCAGCTTTATTCACTTTTCTCTATTTACTATTCCTCTGTGACCATTCCCTCCCTTTCTTTTCCATTCTTCCCAGCAGTACTCCCTCACTCCCTCTCTCTCAGAGTGGTAATTGTGTCCTCGGTCAGTTCTCTGTGGGTTTACTCAGAAATACATTAACCCTTCAATGTGTGGCCTACTTAAATAAAATACATCACCTTGACTGTCAGCCAAGGACAAGCCCAAGCAGTTGCATTTTGTCCCATTAGCTGAACTGATTGAGATTCTGATGTTTGTTTGTTTTTTATAGTGAAGCTACTATAGCACAAATACATGCATGTGAACTGAATGCAAGATAAGTAAATGATAAGATATTGTGCAGTAACAGAGACATCAGGCCACAACGCATTATCAGCAAGGATAATTGTCACTCAGTTCACTTGACTCTTAAATGTTGCATGTACTGTAAATGCATTTTCTAAGCAATCACTTTCCACAGGTCGGTCTTGTAAAAGAAGCTTTTAATCTCAGAGAGATAAACCTGGTTAAAAGAAGGATGAAAATAATAATAATTCATTCCCGCCCCCCAAAACCACCACAGTTTTTGGGTTACACAGATTTTAATAAATAAAAATAGCACTTTATATGTAAAGTTAAGAAATAAAATTGTTTTCTGAAGAGTAATTACTGTACTCTGGGACAACATGAAACATCAAATGTGTGCCTGAGGTGTGTACCATTAAGGGGTGTGGCCTAGCGAGCAAAAATAAATAAATAAATCAACCAACCAACTACTCATAACTCCAAAAGGTCATAAATCGGGGCACTTGTAAGATAAGGTACCACAGAAGGAGCTGGAGTCTCATGAGCTATTTTGACGTGTCAGGTTAAGGTTTTTTTTTCCCCTGAAGATTTGTCGATAGGTGTGACTGTGAGTGGGAATGATAGTTTGTCTCTACGTGCCCTGCAACTTACTTCTATCATTTCCAGGGCATAAATCGCCGCTTCTCGGCCAAAGTCTGCTGGTATAGGTCCACTCACGACCCAAATGAGGACAACCGCTATAGAAATTGAATGGATGGAAATGCTAACCCAGGCATCCAGAGCCCTTCCCATCATGGAAAACTTTTAAATCCGTGGGTGGTCATGATAACACAACCATATCAATCTAAAAATACACAAGCAGACCACCTCTCAGTATCCTTTTCCTATCTAGCTCAAACATCCGTGCAGGATGCATTCTCTGAACAATAATATGTCCGTATAAATAAACAATACCAAAAAAGTCAATTAACAGAGACAAGATCCAGAAAGAGAAAAGAACAAGGTGAACTCAAACAGCTCACATTGCTGTTGAAGAAGAGTCAACTTGAATGCAGTCGGGAGTTAAAAATATCCAGTGGTAGAAGTCAAGATGAAAGGGTAAGATTAGGAGGTAGAATTAGAACCCAACAACAACTCCTAAAACATAAACTGACACATGGTGTGAATGCAAACACATTTGCTTTTACACACACAGAGACTGCATGGATTTAGGCATGACAAAATATTTTAATGGAGACTGATTTTGTAATTTAAACTGTAAAAAGTGCAGTTTTCCTGTCATATTTTTTGTGGGCTGGAATGAGATGAAAGATAAGGACCGTCAGTTCTATAACACCAATTTACAGGCATAAAGTCAAGTGCATGTGTTAATTTCAGTTTGCACAAAGTGCAATGTGATCCCGTGATGGTCAGTGTCGAAAGGACAGCGTTTATAAATAGGACTCAAGAGTAGGCAGACGCCAGTGTAATAATGTGATGATTACTACAGTTGTCATTCAACAAAGACACCTTGTTGGACCCATGCACGTAAATGCAAGAATAACTATTTTAAGTCATCAAATTTTTACATCACTGTCACTAAATTACTTCCATTAATTTTGTATCCCCAGCCAGTCGTTTTTGTTGGTTCCAGGTGAATCAAGTGTCATTTGTGGGAAACAAAAGTCTTGGGACACACTTCTTAATAGAGTAATTAACTAATCAGAGGTTGAGGTAAACCAGCTGATTCTGAATTATTTAAGTCTTTTTTCTCTCAATTCTGTGCTTTCTACTATGCGAAAACAGACGATTGTGCTCAGTGCTCAATAACATCTATAAAGGCACGCTTGGATGAATTTGATGTGGAATAACATGACTCAAGCCCTGAACACAACACTATCAAACGCTTTAGGGATAAGCTAGAAAAGAGATGGTGACCCCTCAGATCAAAATACGCTTTTCTGCCTCGTCTATGTGTCCCGTAGTCGTGATGAACATGTCCCAATGCTTTTACCCATGTTGCAGAGTCTTAAAAGGCGACTCATCAGATTGAACGGCTGCTTCTCATTTGTATTTGACCTCATGTTAATGGTCAAAATCCCCTGTAAGCAATCATCGAAGGTATTCTGGCCAGATTTGTAAAATATCAAATATTTTCAACTATTGAAGGTTTAATTCAGGTTATGTTCATGGTGGTTGAGAGTATGGCAGTCAAAATATTCTCGGGAATCAACACATTTTCCTTACTACTAATTAAAAGTTGCTTTGTTTACAGAGGTTTTTTTTTTCAGCACCAAGAGCAGAAAAAAATAAAATAAAACATTCATTGCATTCAATAGCAATTCAGTCAGTGCCCAATGATGGTTACATCATCAACCATACATGCATACTCCTACTTAGGACTCAGATAGCTACTTTGATAAAAACTGTCCACATTGAAGAATAAATTACCATGTTTCCTCAAATAGTACCCAGGGGTTATTCATTTATGCAATGGTAGCAGGTCTTTATTAAACCGTTAAGGCATTTACTAATGATGACAGCTTTTATCCAAATTGAAATGTGTGATATTTTTATTACACTATAAGAAATGCTTTGTCCTATTCACAAATAAATCACTATTATTCATAAAAATGTCATTTATTTTCTATGGCGCTTGTCCTCATAAGGGTCACGTGTGAGCTGGAGCCCATCCCAGCTAACTTTGGGCGAGAAGAGAGGTACACCCAGGACTGCCTGCCAGCCAATCGCAGAGGAGTGCGCATTTCTGTCATTTATGCCCTAAAAATTGGTTTGCTGGCATTTTGTATTGCACTGATTACCTGTGAATTTCTAGCATGTTTTCAAAACAGTATGCTGTATGATTAAAGTACTAAAAGATAAAGAAGGGTTTCTCAACCTTTGTTGAGCCAAGGCACGATTCAGTGAAATTAGATAATTTCCTGTGGCACACCTGATGATCTCTCACAGTGGTTGGGAATCACTAGATTAAATTACTTGTTGTCTGCACACCTCTCCCACAGTCTTTGATTCAGGTGTACTTCACGTTCGTGGACTGGAGGTGTCAACAGGAAAAGTGTCATCAATTGAGGCAATGAACGGCTCCACGGTGCTGTTGCCGTGTACGTATTCCTCGTGCATTGGCATTCACAAGCTCACATTCAGCTGGCATTATAACAACAATGGCACAATGAACAAGGTATGAGCCTCGCAAGCATTGGTAAAACCTTTTTATTGTCAGCTCTGTGCTGCGTAACCGAAGCATGTTTGTGTGTGTGTGTGTGTGTGTGTGTGTGTGTGTCCGTGTGTGTGTATGTGTTTAGTTATGCGAGGGGGTGGTTCCTAGCGAGGGTGTGGAGCCCAAGGTGAAAGTGGAACACGATCGAGTAGAATTTGTGGGTTCTTCAAAGAGCCACAATATCTCCATCCTGCTGTGGAACATCACCTTTGAAGATGAGGGAGAGTACACCTGTTTTGCGAAAAACCCAAAAGAGATGAACCGCAACCACAGCGCTATCTTCACTCTCAGAGTGGTGGATCAAAGTATGGAACATATAGACATATCTCATCCTGTGTTGTTGTATGTTATGGAGACTTTCTCTCATCCGATGTCTTTTTTGTCTCTCCACACTTTCAGTGAGAGAGGTTGATAACACTTTAACTGTCATCATTGTCTCTGTGTTGGGCGGAGTCATTGGCTTAGTTATCATTGTTATGGTGATAAAGGCCTTGGTGGTCCAATTCCTGCTAAAGGATGATGAGAAGAAGTAAGTTGTCTGGAGATGGTGAATGGCACTTATCACAACATGCATGACTTACATGATTAGTGACTCTTTTCTAAACTTATCATAGACTTGCCAGTCTTGGGGATAAACTTACATAATATCAGAGTTTGCGAACAATTCGTTCCAAGTGAAGTTTATTTATAAAGCCTTTTATCGCAAAAGAGTTGCAAAAGGCTTCAGAGGTCACAAAAATCAAGAATGACGAGGCTGTAATCGCTCCCAAGTGGGTGACATTTATCACATGATATGATGACGTATAATTTTAAAACAGCATGAGAATCCCTTTAATGGAATGAAATCCAGAGAAGTGGTTCTCCTCAGGACTTGTACTGGTCCGTCGATGCAGAATCCGTACAGCAACAGCCTCACTTTGCTCATTACCACTTGGCCCCCTCTCAGAGCAGGAGAGGAGGGAGGAGGAAAGAGGAGAAACGGCAGTAAAACGGGCAAAACTCGATAAGTTCAATAGTGCTGGTTAACTTGTTGTTCTAAACTCAAAACAAATGTTCCCATACTAAAGCAAAGTGTTCCAAACTTAAACAGTGACTTTCATAAAACATCTATAAAATGCAATGGTTTAAACCAGTGTTCCTCAACCTTCTTTGCACCGCGGACCGGTTAGGAGTCGGCATTTTTCTCACGGACCGGCTGTGGTGGCGTACATACACACACACACACACACACACGCGCACACACACACACACGCTTGCCTCGCTTCTACTTCCTCCTTCGCTGTTCGTGACGCGTCCACTGTGGGGGTCTGAGTTGTTGTAGGCAGCCAGACCAGACTGCAGTTCCGTAGCTCCTCAATGAGAGTAGACTTTTAACTCCGTTAAAGTAGTTCTGCCTGTGTCGAGCAGAAACCTACGACTGTATCAGAGCGGATTTGGTGCTTTAGAGTTAACTGTTGCGATAAACCCGTATTTTAAGTAGGACTCCTGATATAGTGTTGTTTCGTTCGCGAACGTTTCGTTCAAAAGAATAAATCTTTTCAGTTAACGTAATGAGCTGAATTAGTTCATGAAACGATTTCGTTCTTTGAGCTCTGCCGCCGTTAGCCAGTCCGCTCGGACCGGAAACGGAAACGTTCAAGCCGGCTGGGAGCTGAAAGGGAAACGTTCTGTGCAGTCTTGACGAGTCAATTGAGACGCGCAGCTGTCGGGGCGGAGAAGATCCGGTCAATTTTTTTTTTAAAAAACCTACATTGACACGCGAATTGCAATACAGCAGAAATTATATAAATTGGTCATTCTTTCTCTGCGGCCCGGTAACAAATGCCTCATGGCCCGGTACCGGTCCACAGACCCGTGGTTGGGGACCACTGGTTTAAACAACATTTTAACATTCCTTATTGTAATACAATACTAAAAAGAGAAGTTAACCACTGTATGATCAAAGTAAAGTAAAACTACTGACAGACACAGACATAATGGAGAGTGAAAGGAACAGTGTTTGCACATTGATACTTTCACCTAGTGTTATTTTATAGATATTACTGGTATTTTGCGTGTCATAAACGTGTCCCTGTAAGCAGGCAAAATATAGAAAGATATCTTTAGTTGTGTTTCCGTCATTGCTACATACAATACTGTTTAAGAAACTGTGGTTGGTTGTGAAATTGAAAAGATATCCAAACAAAAGATCCTCTTCACTTTATAACATCTGCGTGAATGATGATAAGGTGACCTCTTAAATCTCACATCAGTCAGCAATTACTCCATCAAGTTATGTTTAGTATGTTTTATATCTAAACATTCATGTGGCTCAGTCATAATTATACAGCAGTTTTCATTGTTGCTACTGCTGCTTCTGTATGCTAATCTTTGTTTTCTCTATTTCCCTGCAGTAAAGAGTGCCTGGTTAATGCCTCAGGGAACGACAATACCGAAAATGGACTTACAGGAGCCAAAGCTGAAAACAAAGGAACACCAAAGGCATGAGCAAAAAGGCAGCAGCGTATGTCTGTATGTTTGTATATGTGTTATAACAAATGTACACTATCAATGAATGAACTGTCTTCTCTTGTTGCTACATAGTAAACCATGCAAATGCACAGTTAAAACATGGCTTGAATTAGAAAAAGTCTGCAGAAAGCTGGGTCACTTTTGTCTACATGGCAGCCCATTTGTCTGTATTATCCAACTCTGCACGCTTAAATTAAGTATTTTTGGATTGAACTTGATCAGCATACTGTATATTCTTTTCCCCAATTAGTTTATAGCTAATATGAAACCTAAACATTAATCAAACAGAGAAAAGATGCTAAAATTGGTGGAAAAATGGATTGGAATAATGGAAGAGTACAAAATGGCTGAGATGCCGCTCTCAAACCTGCATTTTAATTTATTAAAAAAAAAAAAAAAAAATGCTCTGAGCAGCTGAATGGAACACGTGGGTAGCAAGTGTGCCACACAGTCGAAGATTCTGGGTTCGAATCTTGGCTCAGACCTTTGAGTGAGGAGTTTGCATGTTTTCCACACCAGCATGGGTTTTCTTTGTGTACTACCACATTCCAAAAAAAAACATGCAAGTCCAGTTAGTTGAGTAATCTAGGCTAGGTTACAGCTCACAATTGACCTATGTAATACGCAATAGAAAATAAATGAAGGGATAAATGGATGGATTGATAAATTTGTTATGTGAGTCTTTTTTTTCAAAGGACTCACAACGTTTTGTTTTCGTTTTTCACAACTAACAGGCCGTAGGTTTGTGGGGTTTTATAATTATTACTCTCCTGGAATTCCGAAATTCATATTAGAATGTCAAAAACCAGGTTCGGTTCAGGTTCATTAAAATCAAAAGCAGATTTGACTGAATACAGACTAGCTGACAACAAGGCTTCCAATGAGGCAAATGAATGATCCAGTTCTTCTCTGTTATTTTATTTTTAACATTTTTTGGTTTTCGCTTTAGATTATGAAACACAGGTGCCTGCTCTGCTTTTGCACCCTCTGTTGGCCGGAGGATTAAATCACAGAAAATTATTTTGGAGGGGAAAGTATTAAAACACTAACCCTGATCCAAGACAATCCGAAGACTACACAGCTCCCTAAAGAGAATGAAGTGAATGATGCTGCTTCTGACTTATCAAAAGATTGTTTTTTTTAAGCATGCATATATTTTAAAAAACGCCACACATGTACAGTATTTGTTGTCTGCAACACAGGAGGAACATTTGTATGAATTCATGAAGTTGTAAAATGACCGTTCATATCAACCTTGGCTATCAACAAGCAAGTTAGGGTGACAGCAAACAATTGGAACAATTGAAATAGTTTGTTCAGTTACAGAATATTACTAAAGTAATATCATGGCTTTATGAGAATATAGTCGGAATAATGGAATATTACGAGATTAATTATGGAATTAAGTTGTTACAATATATTACAAGACGGAAGGCATAATAATTGAAAATTGTGTAATTTGGGAAACATACAGTACCTGCATTAAATGACACTTAAGGATAAGTTTCACAAAAAGTAAAAGTTTTTGGCACATCGGCCCCATCATCAGTATGAACAACTAAATCTGTGAACTACAGCAACTGAAATCTCCTCTTTTTTTCCTCATTTAACAGTATTGTTTATAATAAATAGTAAATAATAAATATATAAAGTTAAACTTTATTGTCAAATTAGTCCGACTTTTTTTCTAAATAAATAGCTTCATTCATGTTACATTGCAAAAAATGTTATTATTCTGACATCATTCTGGTAACTTTATGATTTTATTCTTGTAACTGTACAACTGTAGTCTTGCAAAATTCCAACTTCATTCAAGAAATGTTATGACTTCATTCTGGTTACGTTGCCACTTTATTTTCAAAATATACTGTAAGTTTTCTTCTCATTACACATTTTCCTTGTCAGTGTTGCTCAAATACACATTGGTAAAAAAAAAAAAAAAAAAAGAGGAGGTATGTCCACCAGTAAAAAAAAAGGGGCAAATTTATTTAATTTCATTTTTAAGAATAAATTATTTTAGAATGTCACTTAACTATATTCCAAAATAAGTGGAAAGGGATAGATTTAGTGCCATCCTGCTATTAGCTCCTTCACGTTGTGCCCTCTATGCAACGCTACCAGAGGTTATTTGAGAAGTTGTCATACATGACCTGCCACACACCCTCACGCATACCTGGGATAGATGGGACAGCTGAGTGCTACACACACACACACACACACACACACACACACATGCACACACACACACACACACACACACACACACACGGTCACATACCAGAGAGTGGTACACAGGCCTTGCACACAAACAATACTGCACTTTACCACTGTTCCGAGTGGCTGCACAAATCAACATTAAATCAATTTTTATGATAATATATAACAATTAGAAAACAATCAAAAAGTCAGGAAATTAAACTCGTCGTGTTTCAGTTAACTATGGGTCAACAGCCATGCGTTTGTTTTATTTGTTTTATCGTTCACATATTTCACTCAGGCCAGCTTACTTAGTTGTTCTATTTTCCTTCTTGCTTTCAAAGGAAGCAATAATACAGACTTTATAATGCAATAACATGTTCAAGGGCACTTTAAAATGTTTCGGGACGAAGGCACTGCCCATTATGGGCACTGTGGTAAAGCGAACTCAGTGGGCCGATGCATTGAACATATTTTTACTGGGCATATTTGCATTGTATTCCATACATACTGATGACTATTTTTCCTGCTCAATCCACAACACTGGTGATCCCTCACTTTACTTGAGAAAATAAAACCCAACAATGAATACAGATCTACAGATAGCGCCATTGTATCTTCTGTAATACGCAATGTAACCCCGTTAAAGAAAACATTGTCTAATTCTTACAGTTATAGCTTTATCTCATTGAATGTATCTAGCGATGAATGTCAAAATGCAATGTCACAAAGTGTCATGTTCTCTCACTTTTCATAGATACAATTGGACAAATATATTGGGACACATTTTTCAAATATTGTCCCCGAAATCTTGTTTTTTTTTTCAATTTACCAAACATCATGGGTATTTCCATGCATCCAACTTCCAAAAAAAAAACTCACAGACACGAAATCTTGTAAAAAGTCTTCCCAAAAGAGTGGAAGCTGTTAGAGTAGCAAATGTGGGACTAAATCCACATTGAAGGGCAAGGTGTCTCAATACATACATAATGTACATACTTTAACTTTACTTTGGTAACACACATAATTCACACAGTATAACAGAAGTCTGATTTCAAATGTTCCTTCATTGTGACAGCTTTCCAAACAAAACCGAAGATGCCATTTGTATGTAGAAGCTGATTAAACACTCGAGTGTAACAGTAATAGCAGGTTTTGCAATTACAGTGTTATACCTTTTGTGTGTGATATCATAGATGACATGTGAAAGTACTAGAACAAACATAAGCAATTGATGTGATAAAGGATAAACATCTCAAAATATCCTGCAGGGACAGGCAGTATGGTGGAGTTAAATATTTGTCATACCTCAAATGTAATGCGTAAAACTATTCAGTCTGTTTGTTACACACATTTTTGTTCCCTGATTTTAGTGTTGTGGGGGGGGGAACAAGCTGATTTGCTTGTCTTTTGACCTCATATCGAAGTTCTGGCAGCATTTTATAAAGGTGCAGATCCCACAAATGCATGCTCCTTTCAAATATATGTATGATTTATTACCAGGAGGCCAATGTTTACATTTGCCAAATAATAGTTTTAGTGAATGAATGTCATGTGTGGAAGCATGATTAATATTTGATGACAGTCATATGTGCAACAACCTCTCTCACATTTGTCTCTTTACTAATTCTGAGCCCTTCTGACGACACGAGTCATCATCAGCTGACTGTGTACAACCATTGCTGCAGTACTCAATATAATGTGCTATATAATATCCATCTAGTTAAGTGAGCATGAGAGGCTTTTTGTCTCAACTCAATTAGCTCATCAATTAAATGTCTACATCATAGAGAGAGAGAAAACATTGCATCAAGTGAAAAGTAGGGGTTCACATTATATATTTACATGGCTATAATACAAGTGTAACAACACATTGTACGTACGGAGTCCAGCAAGTGATACAAATTACCTTTGTGACTCTTTTTCTCAGATTGTTTATAATCACGTCTGTAACACATATTTTAGCACCATTTATACTAAATTTTAAGGTTATTAGGGGACGGGACCACAAACATACAGTGCCTTGCAAAAGTATTCACACCCTTGGCTTTTTTTCTTACCCATTTTCTTGACTGTACGTATTTCTCATTCCCTTCAAAACTTTGACTATTTTGAGAAGATCCATCAAATAAAATTCAGATAAAGAAATCGCTTAAATTAGACGGTTAATTGCAATGTAACAAAATAGGTTAAAAAAAACAATTAAATTAAAAAAGCCAAGGGGGTGAAGGCATTTTCAAGGCATTATATAGATAAAATTACTTCAAATTGACAGCTAAGGGCAGAGGCCATGTCATGAATAGTATTACTATTAAAGGCAAAACAATTTATTAGAAAAATGGCGATTGACCACTATGTTTTCTTACTGTAAATTCTTAAAACTGCCACAGCAGCTGGAGCTCATACTGCCAGTCCACGAGCCTCATGTCTGCCCAAATATGACACTGATACATTTGAAATAAATATGTATTGCACTTATCACTGTCACAACTACTAGCGATTTGTAACACTTCATCTTAGACCACACTGCCAAGTCTGCTCCCACATTCCACTCAAACCCAAAGATCAAACCTCGGATCGATGCACTTCAACAGGAATCTTAATAATTAGAATAGAGGACGAAAAAAAGTATTACAGCATGTCCTTACATGACAGCAAACCTAAATGTTTTCCATTGTAATCAAGCTATCAAAGACTGCTCATGTTATATATAAACACAAAATACCATTCTTAAGTATTGCAGCAATTGTTTGTATTTTACTTCCAAATCTACCGTGTAATTGTTTATTTGTCTTCGCTGACACATGCAACCCCAAATTTCCTCGATTAAAGTTCCTCTGAATGTCAATCTCTTTGTCTCTCTGTAATCATGCTGCTCATGCTCACCTCATGACTATGTACTTAGAACTTGACTTGTTAAGGTAATATAATTATGTAAATAAAATCATTCTAATTGCCTGGGAACTCTGCAGTGTCCCTGCCTGTTTGTGACACACTACATCTAACCCAAGGTGGAGGAGGAAATCTGTAAAAAGTCTACACACCCCTGTTCAAATGCCAGGTATTTGTGATATAGAAAAATGACACCAAGATTCAAAACTGTTTCGACCATTAATGTGACATATAACGCATACAACTCAATTGTAAAAGCATTTCTATCTTTAAGAGGGGTGAAGTAAAAATAAAATGCACACCCTCGTGCAACTGGGAATCTGTCTGTGTTCAGAATTAACCAGAGCTGCCAACCTATAAAAATGTACTTCCAGAACAATTTGCCCAAATTTGTGTGAATTTCCATATTTTCACATTTTTGTCAAGAACATTTCCGTCTGACAGTCATACTCATTAATAAATTATGGCTTCAATATTTGTCATTTTGATGTTTTTATGACATCAACCTTGTAATGGTGGACGCAGTTGCAGTCTGAATCAAAGTACCAGTATATGAGATTTCGTTGTTCCATCATCAACTATATCTGTCTATGGATTAAGTTACCTTTTCCAATTCTGTTTTCAACCCTGCTAACAAAAAACAACAACAACAACAAAAAAGTCTATTTAGCAGATTAATCAGATCTCAAAAGTAAAAAAAGGGGGTCTGTCAGTCATGGGCAGTAAGAATGCCTTAGCAGTACTCGCCCCACCACCACCACCCTTACACGCCCCTAACCCCCAAGTTAAACAGTGACCTCACTGTTAAATAATAGTAAATAGTAGTAAACCAGTAGTTAACAAAATGTAAACGTCTTGTTTACCGACACATTTTTGGAAACAGCTCACAAAATTTAGGCAGAGTAATTTTGCATCTGACTCTAAATTGCCCTTAGGTGTGAATGTGTGCGCGAATGGTTGTTTGTTTCTATGTGCCCTGCGATTGGCTGGCGACCAGTTCAGGGTGTTGCCTCTCGCCCGACGATTGCTGGTATAGGCTCCAGCACGCCCGCTGCCCTAGTGAGGATGAGCGGAACAGGAAGATGAATAGATGAATGAATGAATGAATTTTGCATCTGCTCTAAATTGCCCAGAGGTGTGAAGGTGAAACTTAAAATGCCATTTTAGTTCTTTTTTTGTTTGTTTTGTTTTTTAAAAAAGTTCCCATTTTTATTTTATTTTGTTCACGAAAATGTTTTTTCAATTTTTGTTTTAGTTATTTCGTTTGTTTTCGTTTGCTATTATACCCTTGGGGCAGCCACACCAGAGACACAACTATTTTAATATAAGCATTAAAAAATATATATTTTCCATAATATAACCCCCTTGGCGTACTGATTTTTGTTTAGTAAAAGACTAAGACCAAATTTACTGTATTGTCAATAGGTTCACAAATTTCAAACTCAACCTAGAAATTGCATGCGTTTGCTAAGAGATGTTAAAGAGAGATCAGGAATGCTGAGCTAATACATAATTAGAGAGGCAGTGCGCAGGATAGTGGATGACATCAGCGCAATCTGACAGGATACTTAGTGAGAACTTTAATAAGTGTTATTATCATTATCATATAATTCTTATCAATTCTTATTATTACTATTACAGAAAGAGAAGAACAGTTTCCACAAGACACCAACAAGAAGCTTACTCTCCTGTCATGATGACCAAATACACCAAGAGGTTTATAACACGTACTGTATTATGAAAATTAGATACATTCGAAAGTGTAGTCACGTTTTCAAGTAAACAATGCCGTGAAGGAACATGGAATGGTTATTGGTAAACAAAAATATTGGCATGGCGAATGCATTACATATCTTTACAAAAACCCAAATAAAAATGGTGCAAAAGTAAGAGCTTTCTTATTATACTCTGGAATTCTTCGAGAATCTCTCACATTTGCCTCTTTTGGCAAACTAAGAGGATAAGACAATGTAACTTGCACATCTAACTTTGTCAGTAAAAAAATAATTACCGTACAAATGCATTGCTCAGTCCTTTTTCCCTGGCCCTCCTTTTTTTTTTTTTCAAATTCATAACAGAAAAACCTCAGCTGCCTCTGTGACATAAACCATACAAAGTCTCAACACAAAGACATTTACAAAATCATAGATATTTCAAAAACAATGACCAATATTTACAATCTTAAGCATGAACCCCAAGGAGAAAATGCAAACTTGCTCCAGGGTCGGTCACAGTATAGGATGATTTACTTTAAAGTGCGCTCTGTTGTTCATTCGAACACAAGCGTCTTTATGGCTGCTTTTCACCAAACATCCATCATCTTCTACTGGTTCTGACGAGCAGCCAGGAGGTAGCGGGAAGCCCCACAATTTGTTATTGGCTATACGATGCCCCTTTGCCTCGTCTTAACCAGTCTCGCCACGGGGACTGGAGCTTGTCCTGATTGGGGTCTCCACTCCAAGGGAAAGCGGTCCTGTTGGACTTGCGGAAGAATGATATTCCTTGCGAGGTGATCTTCTTTTGAGGCTCCTCCGACTGCTGCTGCGACCTCAGCTGTTGGTTGATAACGATCTGGATGTCGTCCTGACGAAGAGCGCAAAATAATTGCCAATGAGAAGATTACCAATGACGCATTATGTTGTTTTATAAAGAAAAAAAAAAACATGTAACATGCACAAAGGGAAAAACTATTTAACTGTGGTATGGATCAGAGAAAATTTTAAAAGAATTTGTGCCCATTTTAGTTAAACTTGCAAGTAAGTTTTCATCACTGTCCTGAATTTCTCAATAATAATTGCACAAATGTTAAAACATCTATCGCTGGTCATTACATTCACTGCCACTTTAGAAGTCAAATATCCAAGTTAACTGGGAGGGCTGGCAGTGAATGGGTTTTTAAAGCATTGAAGCAAAGATGTTTTCTAATAGCCATTAGAGAGCCAATTTTTCATCTAAAATCCTGAGGAAAACATCCATCTTAAACATTCCTGACATTATATATGAATGAATTATTTCTTATCATGCAATGGTATTTAATACTATGATTTCCAATTAGAGCAGACAGGACAAAGCTGAACGCTCAAAACAAAGATGTAGCTAAGTTATGATATTGGTTGAAACTTGCATGAGAATTGTTAAAGAAGTGGGATGACAGACAAGGGCCACATACATTTCTATAAACCCCAAGTTTATGATAAGTTTGACTCGTTTCTCAACATGAGCTCTGC
Source organism: Phycodurus eques (assembly GCF_024500275.1). Lineage (NCBI taxonomy): Eukaryota > Metazoa > Chordata > Actinopteri > Syngnathiformes > Syngnathidae > Phycodurus > Phycodurus eques. The sequence continues at coordinate 21,910,138 of NC_084531.1, forward strand.
TCACAGACCAGCAAAAGGACTGAGAAAATTGTAATATGAATGCTGGACCAGTAGATGGCAATGTAAAGAAACATTACGTGTGCACACACAAAGTGCTTGTCCTCATGATCCAAAACTGTCTTTTGAATAGCTTTAATCAGCTTTTGTATGGCTTTAGAGTTTGACGAGTGTAAGTCATGTGACTCTGTTGGTCACGGTCGTGGTATAGAATATGTACACTGTATTTGAGAAGTGTTATAAGCACAAACGCTACAACAGTGCGGTGGTCCACCACTACTGTTTTGATTGTGACATTTTCCCAGGTTGAACACTTAACACACATGCATGTCCTGTATTTTCACAGTTGACCGTTTTGAGTAATAATAACTGAATCATTGTCAAAACAATGTATTTGTTTTCAGACTCAAAAACACTATTGTAGTATGACAAATGGTCAACATGAGTTTCTAGTGCATACAGCCCTGAAGAATCAATGTAAGAACAAAAATTAAGAGCTTACCTGCCAGGCTTCCAGTTCCTGTGAAAGCTCCAGTTTACGTTGAATCGCGTCTAATAATTGATTGTTCAGAGACATCATTTCGACTTTACTCCGGACCAACTCGGCCTCCATCAGGTTTTTCCTGGAAAAAAAAAATCAGTATGTGCATACAATATGTACAGAAAGTCATTCACTGTGGAGACGTTTTACTTCAAACTTCTTCAAGAACTAACACTTCTAAACAAATTCCTCAAACAGTGCTGTGGATAGTGCATTGTATTTACTTTGTTTTTGTGGACCACTACTTCCTTAATTTGACATGAGGAATGGGCATTATGCGCTCAATGCTGTATCACAATCTTTTAACATATACGTGCCTGCGGGGGTTTTCTCCTGGTACTCCGGTTTCCTCCCACATTCCTAAAACATGCATGGTAGGTTAACTGAAAACTCTAAATTGTCTGTAGGTGTGAATGTGAGTGCAAAAGGTTGTTTGTTTAAATGTTCCCTGCGATTGACTGGTGAGCCAGTTCAGGGTGTACCCCGCCTCTCGCCCGAAGTTAGCCGCCAGCACACCCTATTGAGGATAAGTGGTTAAGAGAATGGATGGATGGATGAATCTATTGTAAATTATTTAAAATGAGCAGGATAAATGTTATATTGGTTACAGACTTAATGCACATTCTTCATATTCTTAGAGGGTTGTCCAATGAAGATATAACAATGTTGTTTGATTAGGTTTGTGGCATTTCTAAGAACCATGAACAACGGTTAAAAGGCTTGACTGACATTTGCAAGGATAACGAGGCCTTCATTTTGAAAAACCTAATTGAGGACTTTTTAAGGATTTCTAAGGATCTGCGGACACCCAGTATACAGTATAGATATTACTGTTGGTTTAAAGGAGATTGCGCATGAAGGATGACTGACTTGGCAATGGCTTCATCTCGGTCTCTGATGGCCTGTTGGGCGACTTCAGCCTGCTCCTTGACGCTGTGCAGCTTCTGCCTCATTGCAGCATTCTCCTGCTGCAGTTGCAAATTCTGAAAAGGAAAAACAGTTCAGTGCTTTATCTACTCATTTGCTGTAACTTTACTGTAAGAACTATTTTTTATAGCATTGATAACTTGTTGATATCATGTAGCGGTGTGAATCCGCTGAAAAGGGACCTTAAAGGGAGTTAGTAATCTTATTGTCTCATTAGATGTCAACAGTTTTTTTTTGTCTTTTTTTTTTAATCACCATATGTTGTAACTGGCAGCAGAATTGTGCAGTTTGCACTTGTGCCTCACAGGGTTAAAAACTCTACTTGTGATTCATTTGCTCGGAAGAAAAAAGATCCAACTCAGACATCCAGCTTTTATGTAAATACAATTGCACTCTGAGTCTATGACGCAGAGATGGGTTGAATTGAGAGCACACAGATGAGACGTCTCATAAAGATCCGCTTGGGTCACAGCCCTCCCCAGCAGCTTCGTGCCACCTGATCTCTGAAACCATACGCTGTGCTTGAATTCCCACACTGATCACTCGTCCAGACAACAAAGCATGATGCAGCTTCTGGAGCATACAGGAAGAACGAAAAGATCGGATGGCAGCAATGCATTTGTTCGAAACTTTCCCCCAGAAGAGATTATGACGTTTTGGTCTATTTGTATTGTTTCCCAAGCAAACAATAGGTTCGGGCATACAGTACATATTTAGCGACGGGTATGAATTACTGTATGTTCACATTGGATAAACTCACTCACATTCAAGGAAGGCTTAAAAAAAAGCATTTAATGTATCAGCTGTAATGATTAGCCAACATTCGTAAGATGAACAGGACAAAGACATGACCTGTAATGCTGTATTACATAAAACCATAGCACCTTCAGCAACAAAAACGTTGCTATGTCTACGCTTCAATCAGTTTTACAACTGTGGTTTCACCTCTTTCTGCTACTTGTAATGTGCACTCCTCCTTCTGCCTGCAGGGTCTAGGTTGATTATTATTGACCGCAACTTGGGAACATTTACACCAAGCCTCTGTGTTTTTTTTGTTTTGTTTTTTTTTTTCCTTTTAAACTTTCCTCAACTGCAGGTCTACAAATTGACAGACTGACTATCTGCAGTACAGTGGAACCTCTAAGGTGAAAATCATTCTGTTCAGGAACGCTATTTTACCTGCGAATTGTTTCAATTTTGAAGGAAATGTTTCCCATAGAATACAATGAAAATAGAATGAATGCAACATAAATGGTCTAACATTTTTAATAATCATAAAAACAATAATTGTTAATAAATTTCAGAAATAAAAGACTTTATTGACAAAGGCGTAATGTGAAAACGCATTTCATTTATACAAGTTAAGCACTGTAAAACAATCAACCACTCTACCTAACTTGTCTCAGTTCCATTCAAGGTTTTTCATGAGAACGTTTTTCTGTGTTGCTCATGTTTTGTTTGCATTTTGAGGGCTTCAGTTGATTTTCTTTTTCATGGTTCACCACTTGCATCTATTGAAAGTGCCTTCTGCTGAAGTGGTGCTATAAAAATACATGACCTGTGACGTATTAGGACACAGGAGTTTTAAAGGTGTCATTTTCTGTTGAATTCTGGTTTTAGAGATTTTTTTCACTGTACTGTTGCAGTAGATGTAGATAATGGAAAATTTTACGGTTCTGTTACCTGTGTACCGGAGGCCTGCGCCAGCGTTTGGGCCACGGTCTTCAGCTGGTGCAGAATGTCCTTTAGGTTCTCCTCTTGATCTGTATCTTCATAACACGTTACACTCTTCTGGGCCAGTGGCAGCAGTAACTGAAGGATCGAGCCCATTTCTTCTGTTAGCTATATTTAAAAAGAAGAAAAGGTACATCATGTGGACGGTAAGTCTTAAAACATGTACATCTCAATGAATTCGAATATTGTGGGGAAACTTCATTTATTCCAGTAGTTCAATTCAAACCGTGAAACTCACTACCGTGAATGGATTTAGTACACTGTTAACGTAAAAATGAATTAGCCATCTGAAAGTTACTTCCCAATCTGTTTAATCACTCTGTATAATATGACTTTTACTTTTGGAATTGAACTACAGTGATGAAATATTTTTACCATGATATTATCGTTTATTGAGATGCACCTCTATTTTATTATCAATATTTGTTTTTACTCATGACCAAAATTCTATGTCACATGCTCAATCCCTTTGAGGACACTGATGCAAGATGGTGCTGATATACATTTACTTATACTTTTTTTTTTTTAAGTATCTTATGACTTCCTTTCAAATACTTTATAGTAGAAGAGATAACCTTATCATAAATGTTATGATAAGGTGGCAAACATATGTGGCAAGCACATGTGCTGGAGGGTTAAAACAAGGAAACGCTCCAACAATGTGGCTGACAAACAGGAAACCTATTGAATGACTCATAAATGTTGTTAAATTATATTTTCCTGTGGTAAGAGCATGTAGGAGTGATTATGGTTGGTGGGTTTGGCAAGCTCCCTGTGTTCTTCAGTTTTCTTCCACACAAAATAAAAAAAAGAAAACTGTTCTCCCATATACTTGTTGTGTAGGTTGATCAACTCATTTCGTATTACTTGGAAATTCAGTGCCTTCACAACCAGTGTCAAATCGCAAGTGTACTGTACAGTACACAATGTTCTCTCATCACATTCTGTCATCAGGGGACACTGCTACTGTGTTTCACTAGCAGACCAAGGTATAATAGTGGATGAAGTTTAAGAGTCAATGCGATACAATATTTACATTTCGGTCATAAGAATTATGGAGAGTGAAACCAGACCATTGTTAACACTAAATAGCCTCACAAAACACCTCTTTTGGTGAGCGAGCAAGAGCCGCACGGCATCATACTGTACTGAGAGGTGTTTTGAATGTGTTTATTTAGTTATTTAGTTATAAATGCCATTGTTTTGTCTCATAATCATGTTGAGGATCCTAAACACATTTAAGAGTTTTGCATCGTACTTTGGTATACATACAGCTAAACATACTGACAGTCAGATATAAACTGACTGGAGAGAGGCAGACTAATCTAACAAACTCATCGAAATGGGCGTCGCTCCAAAAAACATCAAATGAATGCCGCTGTGACATAAAATGAGCATCATCAATGTGGAGCACAGAACATGAATCACCTGAAAAAAATAAACCTCTCATCATAGCGTAAGAACATCATTAATACTGCGCAGGGAACTCGTTTCCAAGATCTGGCAAGGTTCCAAACTTTAACTCATCTGAGAAACTGTGCATGTACCTCAGTAGCTTTGATTACTTACAGAGAAAAGTGTGCAGGTGAGAAAGGGAGAATTCTATTTGTTTCCATTTTTTTCGAGACTGAATCTACGAAAGTGCAGCGCACTATTAGAAAAAAAACAAAACAATGATATATTACATCTCTATGAGTTCTGTTTGTTTTGGTACCTCTTCTTTACTGACTCCTAAGTCAGCCTTGTCCAGCTGGGAAAGTAGGGATGCATCTCTGAGGCTTTTGGATTCTTGTAGGGAGACCTGTTCTTCGAGCTCTTCCACCTGTGCTTGAAGCTGCTGTGAGCGACCCTGCGCCACCTCCAGCTCCTGTAACGCTTCAGCGAGCTGAAAAAAAACAACACACGTGAGACAAAAGTGACGACACACAAACATATTGCTCAGAAGTATTTTCACCTGAAAAGCAATTATCGTGGGATTATTTTCATATGCAATTACCCTTATAAGGGAGGTTATTCTAACTAGAAACCCAAGTTTCAGACAAATACAATAAATAAATAGCGCAGACCAAACAGGAAAATAGAGGCAGCAGCTACTGTATGATCTGCTTTGGATGTCAGGAAAGCAAAAGTGAAACTGCAAGCTTGTAAACAATAGCAACTACAGCATAACTACTTGAAAGCGCTGATGATTTTTCTTCATGGAAAGAATGTTTTTACTCTTTTCTTGACTGAATTCTTTTAAAACGCAAATTACTAAGATAGATGTGATCCAATTTCTAGACCCGAGGTCATTGGGGCTTTTATTTTTTTTAAACTCATGTACAACACTTCCAGTGAGACGGAAATCCTGACATGCCAGATTCCTACTTTCAGTAAACATGAAAGTTGCAGCAAATGGGACAAACAGATAAGGTAAACTGTAGTAAGTTTATTTTCTTCAATCAGTCAGATTTTTAAACATGTACAGGTGCATGCGTAGCGCGTGTACGTGTGTGTGTGTGTGTGTGTGTGTGTGTGTGTGTGCATGCGGGCGTGTGTGTGTGTCTACCTGGTGGTCGTGCTGCTGGTTGAGCTGGTCGTGCGCAGCCAGACGTGTGCTCAAACTGGCTAAGTTAGCTCTCAACTCAGCATTCTCCTGACAAACGCTCCCCAAACGCTCCTCCAGAGCTTGTTCCCTTTGTGTGAGGCGCAGCACCTGGACACACACCCAAAAACTGAACTTAATCTTCTGTGATATTCCTAAATATGACCAATTTCAGTCATCTTACCACTGAGGACGTCAACGGGAGTTTTCAAAAACTACTGTTGTGATTTTTGTGGCAATGAAAGAAATATGGGTCAAAAAAAGGGAAGAAAACTTAAATTTCTGGAAACTCTTTGGGACATTTCCTCAGCTGGGGAATTGTTGGGGAAAAGTTGGAAACAATCAGTTTTAGTAAGAAAGGGTATTGTAATTTAGGTATTTTCACAAGATTTATAAATGTATTTATTCCCCCATTTGGCTTCATTACCTTAATATTGACAATATCTGTCTTTGTAGGTTGTTTACTTTGACTGTAGAATTGATTTCAATTCTTTTTGCCTTCTCATTGATGCTATATACAGTATATGCTCAAAGAAACTTGATTAAACTGATATTTCATTTCCAGCTAATTTGGATTGCAGTTTGGCTGCACATAATGTTTATTTACCTGCTCTCTCATGGCGCTGATCACCTCCTCATCCTGAGGCCTGTTATGGTTTGTAGTTTTTTTCAGGTCTTGTTTTAGCGTCTGCAGCTCACGAGCCATGACCCTCTCCACTTCCATTGCCTGTAAACAGTAAGCAGTACTTATCGATAATATCATGTCTGTTGTCGTTTTTTGTTCTTTCTTTTAGTGATGTGGAACATAAAGGAGGGGATACAAAAAAACAAGTTTAAAAAAAATTGTCTTCAGATCTAAAATCTCATAGGAGCATGTTTTAACACCTTGACTTATAAATATCTGGTAGATATTTATAAGTCAAGGTACATTGTAGTACTCTACAATGTACCTATCTATCTAGGTGTAGAAGTGAAATGTTAATAGAAATATGTTGTACTATTCCATTGTTTGTGCTCACTTTTATTCTGTTTTGAAATCTGGTGAGAATATTTTGGGTTATTCCTTTCGGAGTCCGGGCCCTTCAACTAGAATATGATATACATAAAAACCAGTTCATTCATATATAAACATACAGTACAGGTATATTTTTTCCCGGCTCATAGCGCTTTGTTTGTATGCTTGCATTCCACAACACAATAGTGGCCTCATGCTGGTTCATTACTTCAAGAAACACATTGCGTTCCCTGAAGTAAGAACAAAGGAACAATACCTCCATGTAAAAAAAAGTGCTTGGTAAATATCTATAAATGGATGAATGAGATGTGATGCGAAAAATAACAAAAACACAAGCCAGAAACGAAAGAGAGAAGAATTATGAGTGTAATCCGTGTAAAAAAAATAATAATAAAAAAACAATAAAAATCTATTTAACACCTTTGTGGTGCTACTAAAGAAGGCCAAAGCCCAAAGAAACCCGTTGGCCTCTCTTCATCACTCCCCTCAAGTCTGGGACTATTCGTTCCCATTACTCAGCAATTTGGAGGATATCTGTCAGGTCCCAATTTGGCCAAATAATAAAAGATGAAATGTGTGCCATGCGCCAGAAGGAGCAGAGGATTTTTTGGTATCATAAGTGACATCATCATACCGATATTCGACAACAATGTGGCGGTCAGTCCGAATGTTGTGCATCAAGTGGGTAAAAGGGGACAGCTTGTGTCTACGTGTCTAAAGTCGTGTAAATAGGACGTGAGGCAGGCGTGAGTATGCGTGTGTAATGAAATATAGCACATAATGAACAAAATCAAAACGTAGCTTGCAGGGACACTATGAGGGAAAGAAGCCTGATTCCTGGAGATGCTGTAATTACCGGCTGGTCTCATCAACACGGACCCCTCTCACAATAGAGGCGGCGACCCGCTGACAATCAGCAGAGACACAAGTGGAGGGAGAACGCTCCATTTGTTAGCAAGACAAAGACTGAGATGATAACCCCTTATATGGCCCCCGAGCCCCAGGCCATCGCGAGTCCACTAGCGAAGCTACAATATATAGCAGATGACGAGCTAAGCTACAGCCAAGTCCCTCGGGAGTGCACAAAAAGGATGGCCTTCCCCCTGGATAATGGCCTGTTTGCTCTTTGGATGCAACATCAAAAAGAGCAAAGGAAAGATTTCTCTCTCTCTCTCTTCAATATATATTTTATTCTGTCTGTGATGCTTGCTTGCAAGGAGATAACTGTACTCCTCTACTGTCCTGACGTTTTTCTCTTTATATAAAAGAAATCCAACGCAAATGATTTGTCTCCAATAACAACTTGTGGAACTGCACTCTGTCTTCGATTGGATGCAAAACCAGATTTCAAGAAGTCACAGTTTTATACAGCCCAGGTGTGTAGACTTATCATGATGATCTTAAAAGCAATACACGTTTTCCATGTGACTCCAGTATTGCTTATCGTAAGGTTCTTTTTATTTTTTTTCCAGTTCAAAATCAAAATTAGATATTTATAGTGCCAAGAAAAGGTATTTTGTATACGTCCTGATTTGACCAAATTTATGACACTTAATGTTTCGGACCATCACTGCAATTTTAATATCTCCAAAAGCCAACCCAAGTTAATATAAACTGCAGTTACTAAATGAATGTTTTATTTATGAAGGGGAAAAAACTCCGAACCTCTCTGAACCAACATGAAAACATGAAACTCTTATTTGAGTTTTTTATTTTTATTTAAGCTTTAACAGTCAGTTTAAGGTCATTCCGTAGCATCTGAATTTGATTTAAGTCCGGACTTTGACTTAGCCACTGCAAAACCTTTTTTTTTTTTTTTTTTTTTTAACCCATTCAGAGGTGGACTTGCTGATATCCTCTATGTTGGGTTGTTGTCCTACTGCATAACCCAATAGCTCTTGAGCTTAAGGTCGTGAAGTTATGGTTGGACATTTGCCCTGCAGGATTTTCCAGTAGAGAGTAAAATTCACTGTTCGATTAATCATAGCAAGTTGTCCAGGTCCTGAAGTAGAAAAGCAGCCCCAGAATATGCCACCACCATGTTTGTCTGCAGGCTTGATGTTCATTTTATTCAAGTGCTGAGTTATTTTTATGCCAGATGTAACAGGTCTCACATCTTCCAAAAAGTTGAACTTTTGTCTCCAAACAATATTACTCAAAAAGTCTTGGTTATCATCAAGATGTTTTTTGGCAAATGTGAAATGAGCCTCTGTATTCCTTTTTATCAGTAGCAGCTATCACCTTTGAACTCTGTGATGGGTGGCATTTTTGACTCCTCCTAGATGAGTTGCCTTTGCACTCATTGATTAATTTTGGTTGGCAGACCAATCCAATCCTGTGAAAGTTCTTCACTGTTCCTTTTGTCTCACCATATGGAGATAATGACTGACTGTTGTTCACTTGAGTCCCAAAGTATTGGAAATCTCTTTGTAACCTATTTCAGACTGACAGATTTAAGTTTTTCTCAATTGTTCTTCAATTTTCAGGCCTGGATATGGACAATGACATTGAACTCGACGGTGAAAAATCTTTGTTTAAACACGGTTAACTCATGATTTAACAAAGGGGGCAATTCATGTTTCACATAGGACACCCACAGAGACTCACAAGGCACAACCATTCACACTCACATTCACACTGTCACTGAGTGGGAACTGAACCCTCAGAAAATAGGTGAGTGAACCACTAAGTTATCAGTGACTGTCCAATATACAGTATCTTGAATTGCAATAAATCTATCTTATCCTCTGGCACTCAAATATTCTGGAACCTAAAAGTGTTACTGAGATAATCAACAGTTCACCTATTCTGTTGTCCTAATAACCTAATTGAACTGTTCATTTGACTTTATTTATGTGCGTGTATGCAGGACTCAACATCAATGATAAGAAAATCTCCTGCCAACTTAATGACGTGTTCTCGAAACTGCTGCATCGTATACTTATATCGTATAATAAAGTTAATAATTTATCAGAGTAATATAAAAAAAATAAACATTCTTGTATGGTTGACCAGCACAGACAGTACAAACTTCAACTGAAACATTATTGCGAGATTAGACCACACCAGTTCTAGTTTAGTGTGCCAATATCAGAGTGTACTGTACTGTGTTGTTACTTCTTTTGCAAAGTCTCTCAAAGCTATTTTAAGTTAAGCAAATGGTTCACACAATGAAAAAAACAACCAAGTGTTTTCATCTTGTCGTTCAAAAATTCTGGGTTATCCGTTTATATGTTCTCTTGATATGTTCGGAACTTTATCAAAAATCGAATTAATAATACATTTCCTGATACAGATAATTTAAACAAACGCTTGCTAAGACAGGTGCATCCGAACATTAACTTACTGAGGCCTTATCATGTTGCCACAGGTAAAATTAACAGAACACTACCAGTGAACAGAGCAACGGATAAACTGTCCCTCACATCTTATTACATACTTCTCAACACTTGAGCGACTATCCAAATAGTCACTGCCGTACTACGTGACACATTATTGTTTTCATACAAACATTTCCTCAACAGTATAGCAAAGCTTTCCTGTTCACATCTGTTTTGCTGCTACCGCTACACAAGCAATACAAATCCAAGTGGTCCACTGAGAACAAAAATCCCCTCTTCCCAAAAAAGTTCAGAAATATGTGTTTAGCAGATTATTTCTCTGTTTTAACAATGCTTCTTGCCAACACATTTTATACTGTTGTGTATAACGGAGTGGCCTGGAAAACAGTTTTGACCTCAACTCGATTGAACACTGGGAAAGCTTTGGCATGCTTTGGTGTTACAGTGACCAACACAACCACGTTGACAATTCCTATTTTTCAGTGGAATGTCATCCCACAACCGCAGGTAACTAGACTGGTGACGAGCATGAGAAGGAGGAGGCGCCAAATTGTTGCGGCTCTGTGTGGTTCTTTCACATGCTATGTCAAATTATCAGTGTCTTGTTTCCTGTTTGTTACTGATAAGACTTAAATCATTGAATCCACTACAGAACATCAAACAATAGTCAACAGACTAAACTGTTTGGCACAGGCAGTAATTGTATTGGTACGAAGCATTGTTAGGGCAGAGAAATCCACTACCAAACACATATTTCCAAACATTTTGTTTTCGGTTGTTAATATTAAATTATTGTTGTGCCCCACTGTACACACAAAACTACTTCAGTATACTTACCAAAGGCCCAGCAGAAGCACCTAACACCAGGTCAGGTAAAAAGATCTCATTAGACATTAGCTTCCAATCCACACTCTCTCTTTTACAACATATCTGAAGGCAAAGAAAACAGTTCCTCTATTTCCTTTGCCATCTCCAGCTTAGGTTTTTATCTAAATTGGCTTTTTCCTGGACTTCAAGGGGCTCTGGTTTCCACAGTAAGCACTCGGATGCAAAGACATCACATTCACAGTCTGCTATTCTGTGGACCTTGACACAGGGGAGGGGAGTGTTGTTTTGGATTCATTTTTAACTTTGCAGGAACTAAATGGCTTCTGCACAAGAAACTTCTCTTTAAACGCAAGTGTGATGCCCAACATCTCTTAATCTAGGGAAATATACTTGAACAATATTATACCTCCTTCTTAGGCTTGTAAAGTCCAATCAGCTTTTTTGTACATGTGGTGATAAGAAGTCCTTAAATACGTCACTGCTTTGATTGTCCTCACAGTAAACACTGCTTCCTTAGCTTCTAACGATTAATGTTTGACTGAGCACCGATGACAATGAATCAGCTGTATACCGCCACAGACATTTTTCCATTAAGTCATATATGATTGCCTAAGATTGTTAAAGACTGACATTGTGTACCAAAACGACCTATATATCCTGATACAGTATAATGAAGTCTTGCAAAACATACATTATGTATACTGTGTATATATACAATTTCAGGTCTGCAATTAAAATATTTATTAATTGTCAGTGAAGTATCATAAGTATTAATAACTTCCTGTATACTCACAAAACAGGTTATAATTTCATCAGTCTTTGTTTATTATTATTATTTTTAGGCTGTTTTTTTTTTTTTTTTTTTGCCCAAGTATGGGGAAAAAAACATGAAACTTTGTGAAGGGGTTTGGAGAGAAACAGATAACATTATGGTTCGGACCCTAATAAAAGAGTAGATTCACCTTGTGAGTTCAGGAATTTAGAGATATTTTCCTTCATTTCTCAGTGAATAATTGATCAATCATGCTTCCAGAATTTAGGCTTATGCAGAAGTTGAGCATCTAGGTGTACAATTTTGGCCCTGATCACAATTATAAATAAGTATTTAAGTTTGGCGGACGATTGCACTATTCTATAATAATTCAACAATGGATACAACTTCTCTGGGTAGCATTATTCTGATCGACAGGACATAGGAAATTGAACAAGAGTCCATTAAAAATTATTTAAAAGCGACCCTAGTGAAGGAAATTTTCTTGAGCGCTCATCCCTATTAAACTGTCTCTGAGATTGAAGTTAAAAAAAAAAGACTTGCTTTACTGTGACAGCACAAAAACTCAAAAACTGAGGCTGTGTGCGTGGCCTTGTGTGTCAGGCTGATACCTGAGAGGTTTATAAAGGACACAGTGTCAATGTGTGGGGAGGACTGGGCCAGTGCTTGTCTTATCTGCGTTACAGCTGGCGTCTGTTGTTACATGATCACCTTGAGGGCCTTTCATAGAGACACGAGTAAATTATTCGCCTGCCCTACTGTATGTGTGGTTGGGGGGGGGGGGAGTCGGACTCACAGCGTTGAGCTTCTCCTTCAGTTGCTGCGTGTTCTCGCTGTATTCCATGTGAGCTCGTGTCTTGTCCCTCTCAGCCTGGCACAGGGCCTGAGTGAGCCGCTGCACTTGAGCACTCAACTCCCTCGCATCCCTCTCCAGGTCGCCCACCTGACTCTCCCACTGCGACTGGCAGCTTTCCAGCTTCAAGCGTAGCACATGATTGCTCTGTTCCAGCTCCTATGTGAGGTGCATGGGGACATGAACACCATGTGAATCATAAACATGTCAACTCACTGCTACATTTAATTGAATGTATTCAAGTACATAATTGGAATGCTTTTTGGAATCATCATTGCCACAATAACACACTAACATCATCACATCACTGCAGTTGAGAGAGTGATTTTGCACTTCAGAAGCTGTCGACACTGCAACAGCACTGGTGTCTGCATGAGAAGTTCTGCAATATTATTCACTCACAGTTTAAAGACACCCCACTAAACTAATATTGAGTCAAATATTTAGTACTTAGCTTGAATTAATCAGCTCCAAAGTTCATTCTTAAGCAAACTTGCCACTTCCACATATGAATTTAAAATATCTTTCACGAGTTCATAAGACAGACAGACAGAAAAACATTGTTGTTGAGGTTGCAATAAAGTGTTCCTCATTTGAATTTAAATAAAAAATGTCCCCTCTCATGTAGCTAAAGAAGGTAACCAACATTGGAAAACACTTCTCATAACCACACTAATAAACACACAACACCTATTGTTGAGAGTTAAAAAAATATATAAAGAATTTTTTTTTTTTTTTTTTTTTTTTAAACAGATGCTCTCTCTATTAGATCGCAAAGATTGGACTGCGGAAATGGATGCGCACCGACCGACTATTTTGGATCCTAAAGGTACATGCAGTGTTGTCTCCCAATGTACAACTGAACATTTAAAACACTCAGTGTACAGTTTACTGCATCTACAATTGTGCCCATATGGCAAAAAAGTATTGTGATTCATCGACTCCGTGAATTCTTTTCAGCAATCTGAAGCCTAAAGAATATTCCATTAAGAAATATTTTAAAGTTATTTCTTTATTTTTTGTAGCGTTTTAAATCAATTGGCGTACCTTCGACATCTTTGATACCAGTCGAGGGGGATAAATCAGTGGAGAATCCATTGACGTAACACGTGACACTGACGCTTTTTCCATACACAAATAGAAAGCTTGTGAGAGGGCACGTTAAGCGCTCCAAAAACAAAAACAAAAAAGACAAAGCTCTTCGAAAAAGTCTTACCTCCAGCTTATCTGCGTACTTCTCATGGAGTTTGCCGCTCTGCTCTTGGAGTTGACGGTTTTCCAGCAGCAACGCGTTCCCCAGCTGGGCAGCCAAAATAACCTCTTCCTCCTTTTGTTTCAAAGCGGCCACCAGTTGACCGGAGTCTTGGTAATCGACTATTTCCTCTTCTCCGTAGTCGATGAAAAAGTCTTCCTCCAGGCCCATTTGCTTGACCGAGAAGCCCCACTCGTATGACCGATCCATGACTCCTTATCGCTTGCTCCAAAGTGGTGGAATTGAACGCAGCACGCGAAAGACACTCACAATGTGTGCACCGTGACACCTGACCCTGGTGTACACGGGGTGGGGGGGGGGGGGGGGCGCGATTGTCATCTGCAGCTGACTTTTGTGCCCAGGGCGTCGGCTTGTATCACCTGGCAACGCTTAGCGTCCTTTCGCAGCTCCACAATACAATTATTAAATCAACTAAAGATAATACAGCTCAAGTTTCAATCACTCTAATCATGCAACCGTTGAACAATCTGCTGTTGTGGTTCACTTTCATCCAACTGGGCTGTTTCTATTGTGCACCTCGTGTAATAATGTTAATAATAATAATAATACTCAACTGGGATTGGGCCTCCAATTCACTTGACCCTCAGTAACATTATAGAAAATGGAGGGGAGGATAGTATATATGCACGCCAGTCGAGAGGTTTCTGGTCAGGCCCTCCTGTGTGTGCCCTGACCAGTGACCAGTTCATGAGGACAGATGGTATAGAAAATTGTGGATGGATGGATGGATGATGGAAGAGGGAGAACCACCTTTGAATTTGAAATGTGTCCTCTGCATTTAACCCATCACAGTTGTGAACACAGCAAACACACACTGGCGCAGGGGGCATAGCAGTTCAGGGTAACGGTGTGTTGCTCAAGGACACCACAGCTGTGGGACCAGAAGATGATGGGGGGCGGATGCTTCATTGCCGCATCCTCTCCAGTTCCCACTGTCCTCACTTGCCAAATCTGGTGGGATTTTTTTTGGTCTACATTCTTTTGCCGTTCGATGACTTGAACCAGGATTCCCACAATGGCAGGCAGCATTCTTAACCGCATGGCTACGGCTATATAATGGTATAGCTCGAGTAGCTATAATGTTAGAAACACATATGCTTGATGCACCTTCAAAATTAATGTACCTCACAATGATACAGTTACAGTATATATGAGAGACAGTTTCAATTATGAATGAGCTTTATTGTCATTATACTGTACTTGGAGAAAACATTCCTTGCAATTAAAACCATAAAGGAATAACACAGCATAATAAGAAAAGCAATTAAAAAGTGTTGACACGAAAAACGAAAGATACAAAATGCAGCATTTTACTCTATTCTGCATACAAAGCAAGATAAGTATAAATCACAAACATCCACATTTCAAGTTAGTAAATTGCAATAAATGTGGCTTATTTCCATACCCAACAAATAGTCACAAAGCCTTTCCCCGCATGATCAAGGCTGCCAAGCAGAGGAGAGCGTGCTTGCATTGTTAGGCTTGCTGCTCAGGGTCAGAGGTCGGCCCCCAGAGCATTTTATTGAGACGGGGGCAATGTCAGGGGAATAAAAGACAGCGCATCCTGACGCATGGCACAGCTTTGTTGTCCCTGGGACCAAAGCTTCAGCACATATGGCAGTAAGGTCCAAACAGAAAGCTGGCAAACACACACACTGTATAGTGCAACAAGCCTCCTTATGCTGTCATTGTCTAAGTTGCGTTTGATGTGTATTTCCTGTATGTTTCCTGGTGGAGAGCATCTACCCATCCATTTTCTATAGTGGTAGTCCTCATTAGGGTCACGGAAGAGCTGGAGGCTATCCCCAATTGACTCTGAGTGAAAGGTGGAGTAAGGCAGACACAATGGCTACCTTCCAGAATCCCAATCATGTTAAATGACAGATTCAAGTGTTATCTTTTTTTTCTCTCTATGATACTACTTGGAGAAAACCCACACAAGCTCAGGGAGAACAAGCAAACTCCACAGAGGTCAGAACAGTGAGTGGCAAATGTGGTAACAACTCTTCCGCCCACTTCCCGTGCCCGAGCCCATCTGAGATAAGCTGACGCAAAGTGGAAACGTGTGCTTAAGTCTGACAAGTCCACATTTTAAATTGTGTTTGAAAATCATGGATGTAGTGTCCTCTGGGCCAAAGACGAAAAGGACCATCTTGATTGTTATCAGCGCAAAGTTCAAAACCCAGCATCTGTAATGGGATGGTGGTGTGTTAGTGCCCAAGGCATGTGTAACTTGCTCATCTGTGAAGGCACCATTAAGGTTGAAAGGTACATACAATGTTTTGGAGCAACATATGCTGCCATCCAAGCAATGTGTTTTTCAGGGACGCCCTTGCTTATTTCAGCAAAACAATGCTAAGCCACATTCTGCATTTGTTACAACAGTGTGGCTTTGTACTAAAAGAGTGCCAGTACTAGACTTTATCAATTTTTCAGTTTGAACATTATGTTGTCTTTGTAGTGTATTTAATTGAGTATAGGTTGAAAATGATTTGCAAATCACAGTATTCTCTTTTGATTTATGTTTTACACAATGTCCCAACTTCATTGGATTTGGAGTTTTATGTAAGTTGAATGATGTTGGGCAAGTTTGATTTGTATTATCATTTCATGGTCCTAGAACATGTTTCATAGTGAAAAGTGTTTCCCTCAAAAAAAAAAAAAAAAAAAAAAAAATGTTAAAGAGGCATACAAGCATAAAAATGCAACTAACTCTTCAATAAAACATAATTCACAAGAAAAAAATGGAACTATCCGAAATACTACATATTTCCTGTATATTCAGCAACATAAACAGTTACCTTTTAATTTACTACTGACACAAACAGACAAACCTTTCCTTTTAAGATCCGAAGAGACATCTAGTGGAACAAGAAATACGTTCCCCTTTCTGTTAATCACTACAAGATTATTATTAATCATTACCTATATATATATATATATATATATATATATATATATATATATATATATATATATATATATATGCATGCATACATTCATGTGTTTATTATGTATAAAATAAAATGAATGAAAAAATAATTATGTACTGTAGTTAGCGCAGCGGCGTAAGGGATTTTAGTTTCATATTTATAGTTTTACAGTTTTTCCATACATATATTTACTGTAATTATGAATACGATTATACAACTGCGTGAAGTACTGAGTGGTACTGTAGTTCGAGTTACGTATAAATTCGGGTTACGTCGCCGTCGGAGGAACGTAACTCCAATTGCTGTCTGTTCACTCTCCGGGCAGCAGGTGGCAGCCAACTTGCTGTTCATTTCCTTAAAAATCAGGAAGTTGTGCACGTAAACACTAGAACGTGCATGGACGCTGAGTTCAATTTAATTTTCAATTTGTAACAAACGTGCTAAGTAGAAATGGAGAGGAGTGCCGGGATCATTTCTCTAATTAAGGCATTGGGGTAAGTAATATTTAACTGCATGTGACGTGTGTTTTCTGAGCAGTCACTTCCCCTTCACGTTTAACCCTAAGGCGCAACATTAGCTTGATTTAAATGTGTTTCGTGTTGTAAAGATCATCTACTGGACGACATTTTAACTTGTTTTACTCTCATTATTGACTGTATAGGTACCAGGGTGGTTGCTGCTTGTCGAGGTGTACATGTGATGAACTTCCATGTCCACTGTTAAACTGGCTTGCGTCCCAGCTGAAGTGTCTGTGTCCCGAGCTTCGCGGTATGAAAGTAAAATACAGTGAAACGTAACTTCTACCCACTCTTTAATGTACTGCAGTGTTTCGCAAACGTTTTACTCCAGGTATCGTCTCAAAAAATACTTAGCTCTCCTCCAAGTACCGCCATAATGACAAAAACTAAAATACAGTAGTGTACTATGCCGAAGTGTTTATTTAAAAAAAAAAAAAAAAAAAAAAAAGAGGCAGAAGTTTAATTCCTACAATGTATATTTAATAGTATTGGAAGCCAATGCAACATGATACACTGTTTGACCCTGACCATTAACCCTGTACTTAATTAACTACCGGGGAAGGCGGGGGGGAACTGTACTCAAATAATGATTCAATTCAAATGTATTCCACATAAAAGATGAATAAAACCTACCCAAATACATGTTTGAAAACAAACAGTTCTAAAAGATTAAATGGAATGTATTCGACTTAAAAGTTAAATATAACTGAACTATACTTACGCATGGCATAGCTTTGTTGTCCCTCGGGTCAAAAGCGTCAGCACATGTGGCAGTAAGGTCCCAACAAAAAGCTGGCAAACACACACACTGTATAGTGCAACAAGCCTCCTTATGCTGTCATTGTCTAAGTTGCGTCTAATGTGTATTTCCTGCATGTTTCCTGGTGGAGAGCATCTACCCATCCATGTTCTATAGTGGTAGTCCTCATTAGAGTCACGGAAGAGCTGGAGCCTATTCCCAATTGACTCTGAGTGAAAGGTGGAGTAAGGCAGACACAATGGCTACCTTCCAGAATCCCAATCATGTTAAATGACAGATTCAAGTATTATCTTTTTTTCTCTCCATGATACTACTTGGGGGACGGTGGCCGACTGGTTAGAGCGTCAGCCTCACAGTTCTGAGGACCCGGGTTCAATCCCCGGCCCCGCCTGTGTGGAGTTTGTATGTTCTCCCCGTGCCTGCGTGGGTTTTCTCCGGGCACTCCGGTTTCCTCCCACATCCCAAAAACATGCATGAATTGGAGACTCTAAATTGCCCGTAGGCATGACTGTGAGTGCGAATGGTTTGTTCCTATGTGCCCTGCGATTGGCTGGCAACCAGTTTAGGGTGTACCCCGCCTCCTGCCCGATGACAGCTGGGATAGGCTCCAGCACGCCCGCGACCCTAGTGAGGAGAAGCGGCTCAGAAAATGGATGGATGGATGGATGGATACTACTTGGAGAAAACCCACACAAGCTCAGGGAGAACAAGCAAACTATACTTAACAAATGTATGGTACTGGATAGTATATATATATATATATATATATATAAAAGCCACTGTAACATTGTGCACAGCTCAAACATTTAATTCAGTGATTATTTAGCATAACACTAGAGGGAGCCCACAGACTACTAGTGGCAAAACTAATGGTACTCATACCATACTTTGAGAACCGTACTGTAATGAGTAACAGTTAAAGAACACATGCATTGCAGTCATTTAAACGTCATGAAGCTGTGGTGCTAATCATTGATCATGACATCTTGTTTTTATCTTGAAATAGTACATTATGGCCTTGGGGTTCGCACATCTGCCCCAGAGTTGAAGGATCCTGGGTTCGAATCTCGGCTCAGGTCCTTTTGCTTCTGTGGGATTTCAATGGGTACTCAGTCTTTCTTCTTCTTTCCAAAAGTTTGCTTCATCAAAGACTTACTTCCACGACACGGTGAACGACTAGTTAGCACATATGCCTCGCATTTCTGAGGACCCGGGTTAAAATCCAGCCCCACCTTTGTGGAGTTTGCATGTTCTACCTGTGCCTGCATGAAATTTCTCCGGTTTTCTCGCACATCCCAAAAACATGCATGGTAGGTTAATTGAAAAATAAATTGTCCGTAGGTGTGAATGTGAGTGCGACTGTTTTTTTTTGTTTATATGTGCCCGGCGATTGGCTGGTGACCAGTTCAGGGTGTTTGCTGCCTCTCGCCCAGAGTCAGCTGGAATAGGCTCCAGCACACCCGTGACCCTCGTGAGGATAATCAGTATTGAAAATGGATGGATGGAAAACTTTTTTTCCTTAGGTGTGAGTTTGAATGGTTGTTTGTCTATATGTGCCCTGCAATTGACTGGCAATCAATGCGGTGTGTACCGCCTCTCACCCGAAGTCAGCTGGGATAGTCTCCAGGTGACCCGGGACCCTAATGAGGACAAGCTGAATTAAAACAGGATGGACAAGTAGTAAATGATTGCCATATTAGTGCAAGTGCTCCCTTCGTGTACTTCAAAATTTTGATTGTCAACTCCAAAATGTGCTCAGTAATGTTATTTTCTTTCTGCAGACTCAGGTGAGACAGGTGCTGTCTTCCTAGTGAGAGAGCTGAGAAACATCTTGTCCGACTTACAGTCTCCCCTCACTGGGCTTACCTCAGAGATGCTTGAGCCTTCTGTCCTCTACAAAATTACTGGTAAGAACAAATAAGGGGGTTTTATGTGTAAGGTAAAAGCAGCTGTTCGCAATTTGCATGTCAAAGACAGCCTTCTTTGAGGTGCTTCCTGTTCCCTCAATAATATAAGTATGCATTGTTATAATTATTACATCGATGTAAACGTCACGCCATTGCTCAAAATGGAGGTCTGTCATCAATTTAGCACAGTGGTTGGGATTATTTTTACACTTTTTAAAAATAACAGCTTGGTTAAAAACAAGTTGCAAGTAGTTCAAAACAAGATTCCTGTCGTATACGAGCTCTGGTTCGAAGCCGCCATATTTACGTGCGTGAACGATGACGGCACCGAGCGTTTACATCAAGCGAGAGCACCATTCTGATTCGGTTTACATTGACAAAAATGGAATATTCCACCCCTGTGAAACCGAATGAAATTCCATTCGGATTTGGCCTGTTTATTCCGATTGAGGTGTTTATATGTAGCATTTTCATTCGATTTGGGCTTCTAAATTGATAATAATCGGAAAAGAAGGCTCCATGTAAACCCTCTATAGTTGTTTATAGCTACAGTGCCATCAAAAAGTATTAGCCCGCTTCTGAAATTCTTATATTTTTGCATAGTTTCCCCACTTTAATGTTTGAGATCATCAAACAAATGTAAATATCAGACAAATATAACTCAAGTGAACTTAAAATGCTGTTTTAAAATGTGGATTTCATTTATTAAGGAAAAATAACTTTCAAAGTTACCTGGCTCTGTGTGAAAAGTAATTACCCTCTTGTTAAGTCATGAATTAATTGTGACTAATTACAATTTTTTGTTTATTTTCACCGGTCACAACCAAGCCTGATTACCTCCAGACATGTTCAATCAAGAAATCACTTAAACAGCATCAGTCCTGACAAAATCAAGTTAGACAAAAGATTTTAAAAAGCTGCAACAAAAGGACACGATCCAAAGAAGTTCCAGAAGAATCGAGAAATAAAGTAATGGATATCTATCAGTCTGGAAAGGGTTACAAAAGCCATTTCTAAAGTTTTAGGATTCCAACAAACTATAGGGAGAGCCCTTATCCTCACATGGAGAAAACATGGAACAGTGGTGAACCTTCCCGGAGTGGCTGGCCTACATTGCCTAGGCCTAGATTGCCCCAAGAGCACAGCAGTGACTCATCCAGGAGGTTACAAAGGAACTCAGGACAGCTTCTAAAGAATTGCAGGGCTCCCTTGCCTAAGTTAAGGTCAGTTTTCATGACAATAAGAAAGAGACTGGGCAAAAATGGCATCCATGGCAGAGTTCTAAGGCAAAAACTACTGAAGTGCACTGGGGTTCTGCAGCAGGATAACAATCCAAAACACACCAGCAACTCAACTTCTGAATGGTTTAAAAAAGGAAAAAAAAAAAAAAGGTTTTCGAGTGGCCAAGTCTAAGTCCAGACTTGAATGTGATTAAAATGCAGAGCCATAACCTTAAAAAGGCTGTTCATGCTCAAAAACCCTAAATTTCTGCTGAATTCAAACTATTCAATAAGGAAGGAACTTAAACATCTAAAAATATAAGAATTAGAGAGTCAATACTTTTTCATGGCAATGTATATGGTATATTAAAAAAAACAAAAAATCTGCTTGGTAATAAAGCAGTCAATTACTTTTTTTTCCCCCAGGATTTAGAGGTGGCCAGTGATCCTTTAGACTGCTAGAATAGATCCACGCCTGCATTGAGCAACAGCGCAGATCGCCACATTTAGAAGTAAACAGGAGCATTCTGTGCTAAACTCACTTTGGCGTCACATGTTATGGAAAGATGTGTGATTGGTTGAAAACAAGGAAGTGAGTGATGAGAATGAACTACTTTTTTTCTCCTGCCTTGCCATCCAGTCGAGAAAGTAAGTACTGTAGTACAATGCCGGCAAACGAAATGTTCATTTTAGTCTATGCTACGGGCCGCTAAAAAGTGGATGGCCGTAGTTTGCGTAGCTCTGATTGAAACCATGCAAACTTTTTTGACCATGCCTTCTAAAAGAATTGGAATCAAAAATCGTTTAGAACCGGAATTGGAACAAGGAACTGGAATTGGACTCAATCAAAGTCAATGCCCAACCGTACTCTCCACTCAATGTGGATTCTGAAAAATTATATTCGCGAACAAAGTGCCAGGAAAATGTGTAAAGGTTTCGGTCTTGGAAATTAAGTGAAAGATTTTGGAAAAGTTGTGGAAAACTATTCCCAAAAAGTGGGAACCCTGCTTACTTTTGTCAGAAACTTCTAAAATGTTGCTTGAAATCCTGCAGAGTTCCTTGTGTCAGAATTGCAAGCAGCGCACATAATCAAGCATAAAGAGCTGGATTCTAAGGACAAACCCGCTGGAGAAGAAACCGCAAAAGAGCAGAGAGTGGAGGAAATAACAGCGTTTTGTCAGCAACACGAAGGCAATAACCGAAGGACGGCTGAGATGCAGGCGGAGTGGGTACTACTGCTTCACGCCCTTAACATGGATACATCCTGTCAATATTCTGATGTGCTGCATGAGGTGAGCTGGTTTACAGAGGACAGGTTTGATGTGAGCCATTACAGAGTGCAAAGATATGTAATAAGTTACTGTATATTACAATGCAGGTGGAGTCGAGGATTGCGCTTCTTCCTGGTGAAGCCATGACAAAGCCTCTTCTGCATGCCAGCCTCAGTACAGAGCAGTGGGTATGGCGTCTGTGCATTCTGCAGTTTATTCCACTTGACTCCACTAACTTTTTCTCTCCAATGTAACATTTTGTTTTAAATTGAATTTAATCTCTGTGTTCCTTAGATGCAGCTGCAAAACATAAATCGAGTTCTGTCCGACGACTATTTCTGTCGACAGCAAATGATGATCAAACGCTTTCAGGTTTCACTTCAGTCATTTGCGTGGGGAGAAAAACAAAAGGCAAGAATGTTTAAGAATTATTAAAAAAAGACAGTGGTACATCGACTTTTGAGTTTTTGTAGATGTGAGCTGTCACACAGCAATTTTTTTGTCTTCAATTGTGAGCAAAAATTTGAATTGCCATTTCCCAACAAGCAGCAGTTTGGGAGATAGTAAACAATTCTTTGGGGGGCCAAATAATTGTTTCTTTGGTGCCCCAACTGGGCCAAGTGCAAGCCCAGTTGAAATTTACTGTTAAACTCAACAAAAAAAAACCCAATGAGAATTACACATATGTAGCATTGTAGTAGTTTATATTTGAACACAAGCTGTACATGACAAACAGACAGCTTGTACAACAATAGGCACAGGCATATATTCTTTATCCTCTGCGAAAAAGGACCAATGTTATTGCACCTTAGTCGCGACAGTCTTCTGCATTTCATCATCGAATCTCTGTATAGCCATGTAGGTCTCACTGTACATTGTGGATCTCTTTAATCTTGCTTCAGAATATCCGTGATAATACAAGCCACTTATAGAGTTCATCTTTTTATATATATATATATATATATATATATCATTCCACCAGTATTTGTTCATACATTTTCTGGAACACTTTTTTTGTGTTTTGCATTTTTGTAGACTTTGCTGGGACAACATCGTGTTAAAATGTTCAGCACGTCTGCCTCAGAGTTCTGAGGTTCTCGAATCAAATCTCGGTGGACTTTGCTTGTTTTCTCCTTGATTGCGTGGGTGGTCCGGCTTCGTCTCACATCCCCAAAACTTGCATGTTTGGTTCATTGAAGACTAAAATGTTCATAGGTGTCAATGTGAGTATGAATAGTTGTCGGTCTTTGTGCCCTGCAATTGGCTGGCGACCAGTCCAGGGTGTACACTACCACCAGCTCTAGTTTACCTGCGACCCTAATTATCACTACAGAAAATGTTCAGACAGCTTACCCCTGAGACACTCCAAAAGAGCCAATACCTGTGTGAATGACAATGAATCTGATTTAATCATTCTATCAGATGATGTAGAACTTTTTTTATATACAGGAGCGTAGTGAAGCAATTGCCTCAGTCCCTCCCCTTGCATCCATCGCAGTTTCATCCAGAGTGTCTCTCCCACTTCTACTGGCTACCAGAGAGGATCAGTCCTGCATTGAGCCCATCAAAGCTGGCACCAGTACAGAGGTGTACAAGGTAAAACAGGGAAACACCTTGAAGTCTGTGTTTTAAGTGCCAAAAAAACTTTATAGACAGATGTTTTTTTTCTCTGGTAACTAGAAAATGATGGGACATGTGCCAGACAGAGGAGGACGACCAGGGGAAATGGAGGCACCAATGCCTGTCTGGTCAGACCGAAGATCTGGACAGGGAGCTGGATGCCATAAGTGGCATAAAAATCCAAATAAAAAGAGGAAGGGAAAAAGGGATTAGGATGCACCCCTCTTTAGCTTGACTTACATTTTTTTTCCAGGGAAAAAAAAGAATTATAATTTAGAATTAATTCTAAACACATCTTGTACTGTATTGTATATTAAAAAAAGAGGAGATAATTGATTGATTTTGTATTTAATCTATTTTCACACTCACAGATAAGTTTATAAAACTTGAATCAAAATTGTGGCGTCTTTGTGTCATTGATTAACAGTTACCATATTTACAAATATGCTTTCTCAATAGGTTTAAATAAGTCACATTAAACAAATAGATAAATTACATAGCCAAACTAATAATGAAAAAAATAGTTGACGAAAGTACGTTTATCTAACATACCGGAAGTTACCCGGGAGATAAATGATGAAACACAGAAGGTTCCGGGACAGCTAAAGGTCGCTAGATAGAAGCGTTAGCCGGATTAGAGTGCTGAAGTCACACCAGAGTTTTTTCCCCCCCAGAAAATATTTGTTTTCAGACTAAGTTGTGTATTTTGACACCATGCCGAGAGGAAGCAGAAGCAGAACCTCGAGGATGCCTTCTCCAGCAAGGTAACGTTTAAATGTTGCGGATACGAATCGCATCGAGACAATTACGTCAGATGCTAACGCGTGTCCTTCCTCCACTTCATGCTGGACTGAGCCAGTAAATTCCTACGTACACTCACTGGCTCGATAATAATCATTAGTTTACGTTTTACAGTGATGTAAATATTATTTTGAGAGGTTTGACACTCTTGGTCAAACGAACTACTTTTCACATCAAGGTCATGCAGTTGACCAAACCGCATACACAAACAGTCGCTGTCTAAATAATAGACCATAGCTTTGCTCGTATATAAATTTTTGTTGTAAGTACAGAATAATCAGACTTGTTTAGGGAGTTCTAAAGCTTATACTGCAAGGTCTGTCTGGCTATTGTAGTTCATGTTAACTAATCCCTGTTTGGCTAGTCTTGTTGTACTTCATTATGTACGTTATGCTTGACAATATTCAGGCGAAATATTCTAATTTTAAAACTATTAACTCTGCTTAAATACAGGAAAACATGAACTGATTTCCTGTATTTAGGAGTTTTGTTGTTCTTTATTTTAATATTGGCATTGGGTTTTTATCACCAAATAGTTGTTACAAAAAACAAATGTTTGACCTTTTCTGTCAATTTCGTCACAGCCGGGCACCTCCGCCACCACCCCCACCTCCTCGTGCACCTGTACCAATGCATGCACCTCCGACCGCTGTGGCTGCTCCAGCGGCAGCACCCAGACAGCCCGGTATGTTTGCCCAGATGGCGACTACCGCTGCCGGGGTAGCGGTGGGGTCTGCGGTCGGACACACCCTCGGCCACGCGATGACTGGAGCCTTCAGTGGGGGTAGCTCGGAGCCTGCGAAGCCTGATGTCACATACCAGGTTAATAAACATCACTTTATCCCATCATAGACTAACTAATGTTTCAGAGTAGCTCGTGTAATAGTCAATGTGGGTTCATCACAAGTGAGTGTGAACTTTGTAAAGACAGACCTTTTGGTGCAAATCTTTTACTAGATCTCACTAATTGGGCAGTTATGCATGTTTGTTTGATACGTCTTGTACATTAGCGAAAATTAAAAGCTGAAAGCTCTAAAACATTTGTATTAAGTCCTTTATGAAATTCAAGTAATTTGCTAAATTGTCAAATGCTTGTACTGTAAATCACATTAACTCAGACCAATTGATGTAATCTTTTTTCCTGTGTGCGTTTTAGGAGCCCCACCAGGCCCAGCCATACCAAACACAGTCTCCCTACCAGCAGCAAAACAGCCCGCAGCAAACCTGTTCCTATGAACTCAAACAGTTCATCGACTGTGCTCAATCTCAAAGTGATCTAAAACTCTGCGAGGGCTTCAGCGAGGTGCTTAAACAGTGCAAGTTTGCTAATGGTAAGTTGGAAGTACATTGATTGCATGAGAAAGAGTAGCGTCTTGAGCGTTTACGGTTTATGAATTTTTCCACACCACAAAATACTCCTGAATGTTGTCCATTTCACACCATACTGTATTTTTGAATCACCATGTTGTCATCTTGGCTGTATGATCTTGTCATCATCTAATTTAATATGTTGGCATTCCAGTGCACTTGAGGGAGTAGGATTGCTGAGTTTATTTATTGCAAAACTGTTTTTGTTCACTCCACAGGTCTGTCTTGAATTGCATCCAGAAATCTTGGGAGAGGAGAGCATAGACTCACCATTGCCATATGTCAACGTGATCTAGTTAACAAGAGGCCGAGAAATATACTTTAACAGTTGATTATCTTCAGACAATATCAGTCCATTCAATCATTAGGCGACTGCAGCAGAGCTTACAGTCATGTCGATAGATACATATATGTATATATATATTGCTGTTTTGAGTTTTGTTTGCATTTAATTAGTTCCAGTACTAGACATGCTACGTTTCCAGAATAGCACCAGTTGCTGCTTGTAAAAACTTGATGCTTGAAATCAAAACATTAAAGCATTTTGATCATGAAGACAAAAAAAAAAAAAAAAAGATTGCAAGATTTTGTTTGTCATAACATATACAGATTATTCAGAGGATAACACTAAAACTGAATGCATGTAATGTCACTGGAAACAGTGTGTATAGTATAATGCAGCATAAGAAATACTCCATGGAAGTTACAAAACAAACTCTTCAATTGACAGACCTAGTACAAACCTAAACAGAATCGTTGGTAACCTTTTGTAAAAGAAAACGCAACAGTCACTGAACTCATTTGAAAGGTAATAATAAAACATTGACTTAATATTAACTTGTGAAAATCTGGCATTCCTTTTTGTAGTTAAAAAAAAAAAAAAAGTCTGTACAAACATGATGATAGCATTATTTTGGTGCACAACTGAGCTAAATGAGATTTGTGCATGTGTCAACTGGCATTTGACCAACTCTTAGTGAGCAAACCGCTCCCACTGTCACTCTTAATTTTTAACATTCAAGACACACTGTACCAAGACTGTTCTTTATTTTAGTGTATATTTACAGCTGTTAACAGCAAATTACAATCTCATTTCAATGTACTCTGTGACCATTGTTTTGTTTAATAGAAGGGTACTGTCGTGACAGTTTTGCCTGTACTGTATGTACAAACACAGTACCTACTGTGAAACATGGGAAATGCTTCTGCACCTTGAAATCTGCAAGTTTCAATGAAATTGAAAGACTATCAAGGCATCCTAGAGTGAAATATGCTCCCCAGTGTCAGAAAGCTTGGTCTCAGTCACAGGTCCTCTCACAGGATCATCATAACCCAAAACACAAGAATCGCTAAGAGCAAAAAACTAATAGTTGAAAGTGACTTGTGAGCCCTGATTTAAATCCTATTGAACATCAGCGGAAGGAGCAAAAACATGCAGTCGAAGTGTATGAAATGGTAGAAAGTCAAATACAGTAATGAAGGCTTCCACGGCAGTCGTGTCGGACAGCCCAACGAGAAGTTTAGTCTTATTTAAAACAGGACAGATCTATGTGGACTTGTATAGGGAAATCAGATTCAAGCCATTTAGGACAGTGATAGTCACGTACGACAGTCTAAATTGTATCTAGGGCAAAATATCAACGGCAGTAATGTAGAAGGTGCACACTAAAGTCAAATATTGAAGCGAGTATGGGCAGACGTGGCCTGTTCTGTGACGGCCATTTTGAAGACAAGACATTCAGTATAAACTTGAATGAAAGTCATATAAACCGTCATATATTGAAACAATGGAGCGCAGCTCATATAAATCATGTAAAACAGTCTTGCAAGTTATTTCAGGAGCTCTGCTTTCGAAGCAGAAAGTGGGCCGCTTTGGAAGCTCCAGTTTATTTTTGGTATCTGACATTAGAGCTCATGTCCTGACGGCGACCCCGCAAAGCTGTGGCAGCGTCGCTGTCCGCCGGTTGTTCGCACGCTTCCTCCCAATGATGGATAATCTTTAATAGGAGGGACTGCGAGACGGAACGTGGTGAGTGGACAGTCCTTTCTATTTACCATCACTCAAATTTGGTCGGAGGCGATAACGTACGAAACGTTGACGTGCTCGAAAGCTGTCGTTTTGATAATTGAGCATGTTTTTATTTATTTTTTTAGCAGAGGAAACTGAAGGGTAGTTAGAACAGGGCTACATGGCGAACATGCTCCAAAATTAATTAAAAACTAGCTTCGAATCCTCACTTTTTGCGTTTTTCTTCATGCTATCGCCTATATAGAGAATACTTTCTACAGTTAAAACGCTTCCGAAGCAAAATATGACAACTTCACTGGCTAATTTACATACATTGCACTATTATTGTGTTGTTGTTTTTTTTTTTTTCAAACTGCTTGACACCTGCGCTAAATAATCGCGTGATTACATTACCGCTATCTGGCGCTGCGGCGCTTCTAACTGCCCTGGTGGCGAGAAAATGTAAGGACAGCATTATGGTGGGCTTCTCCATACACTTCAGCACAAATGTATCATATAACGTGGAGGTAATATATCTCTATGCACTGCAGTACTTACGACACAGGCGGTGTACGTATACATTCGGGTTTTGTCGTGTCCGTAGGAACATATCACTTTCAAATATGACATGGACCCTGTTAGGATGGGACATTTTCATCACATGCAATACCCAGATATTGTCTGTAGTTTATGGCCTTGTTTTAAAAATCCCCCAATCGCCACAATTTCAGGGGAAAAAAAGCCTCTTGTGCAATTAAGCTGTATAACTGCTTTGTTGTATGTCCATAGACATACATTACAATATTTGTCTACTGGATTGCTTGTTGCCTAGTGTTATGTCACGTGTTATGTTGTTGTTTATTATTGATAAACCCAATTCAAGTTAGCAAGGCCCACAAAACTCAAATCAATTTGTACGAGAAATGAAATAAAAGGTTCAAAACCATATGTGTATCACAAACCACCCTTTTAAAGATGTACTCTGTGAAATGATTTGATGAGCCGTCACTCTCACTTCTGACAAATATTTCTCTGTAGTGTGGAAGCATAGCGCTGTCGTGTCGATCACTCCATCATGACCAAAGAGGAGGAGATCCCCGACTGGGTGGGTGCCCAGGAGTTCTACGAAAATTATGAGCCCAAGGAGATTCTGGGACGGTATGTTCCTAAAGCATGTGACATACTGAGAGCAATTTAATTTGAGATTAATGTGATTTAGTGTTTTTCTTTTAAACAAAAATCAATCCAAGTAAAATCTACTGATGTCCCACGACATCTGTCTCGATGGTGTTCCATACATCCCTTGAGTCATGTGAGCAGAGAATGAGTGCGCTAATTGTCATTCCCCTCCATTTCTCGGACAGTGGCCCTCTTACATTAGCAGCATTGCTGGTGAGGAATGTGTGTGCATTGTGTGTTTTGGGTCGGTTCAAAGCATTTTTGGGATTACATGATGTCACAGATTTTTTTTAAAATCTGGAATATGGAGGAACTAAATGTTAATTGCAAAAATAAAGGTAATCCAAAAATTACATACACAAACATTGCAAAGCAACAATCTAATTGGCAAAAGAAATTCATTCTTGGCTGGCCTTTACTGTTGGTATTTTACAAAATATTCTGAAGGGGACCTCTTGTTCATGGATTTAGGGCAGTTAAGAAATACTCACTGGACACAAAAGTAATTAAATTCCACGAGTCAATACAGGGAAGCATTGTATCCAAGTGGTTAGCACCTCTGCCTCACAGTTGAGAGGTCCTGGTTTCAATTCTCGGCTCCTCTTTTCCTGTGTGGAGTTTGTATTTTCCCCTGCTTGCGTGTTTTTCCCCCCCAGGTACTCTGGCTTTTTCCCACTTTCCAAAAATATGCATGTTAGGTTTATTGGAGACTAGTCTAAATTCTCCATAGGTCTGAGTGTGAATTTTCATTTTTCATCATGTGCCCCTCGATTGGCACGACCAGTCCAGAATGCCCCAGCCTCCTGCCAAAAAGTTAGGATGGATGGACATCCAATATAAAAACTATATATTAAAAATGTGCATGTACAGAGCCACCCATTTAGCGATGTTTATTATTGTTTCCAAAGGTGTAGAACTGTACTCCATCATACAGGGACACATTATATATAAAATATAGTATATTGGATTAAAAAAAAAAATAGTGTATTGGATAAAATTAGGCAGTCTCCAACCTGATGTCTTAATGAGTCATGCATCATCCATCTACTTTCTTTCCTACCCTTGTACTAAGTTTTATTAAAGAATAGTCATATCCAGCTGCGATTGGCTGGAAAACAGTCGAGAGTGCCCATCACCCAAAGTCAGTCATGCGTGAATAAGGACAAGCGCAATAGAAAATGGATGGATGGATTCGTTGGTGAAATCAAGTTGTATGGATAAACCTGCCTCTGCGTCACTTCCTTTCGTGAAACACAAACAAACATTTACTGAAACAGTTAGGACATCTGAGGTGTCTTCTTTTGCTCAGGGGAGTAAGCAGTGTGGTGCGCCGCTGCGTGGACAAACGGACGTCTCAGGAGTACGCCGTGAAGATCATTGACGTCACCCCCTCGGACAAGATGACCCCGCAGGAGATCGAGGAGATCAGGGACTCAACGGTGAAAGAGATTGACATCCTCAAGAAAGTCTTCGGACAGGAAAATATTAGTGAGTCTGTTTTAAATACACCTAAAACGTCCTTCACCTTAATTTTAGGGTTGTTGACCTACCAACCTACCCTCGGTGGTCAACTCTGGCAAATGTTGGCCTTCTGCTATCCACAGAAGTGGGTAGAGTAGCCAAACATTGTACTCGAGTAAGAGTAAAGTAAACTAAAGCTTGTTTTTCAGAGTCTGTAAAGTAAACATTCGCACAGCTGTTCCCCAACCCCCACAATATGAGTCAGCCAGTAAAGGTTTTGTGTTCGGTCATGTGACTGCTTTGTGCTGTGTTATTGGTGAATTGGAGTCAAATGACACTAGTGACCACATTGGCTTGGCGCAAGAGCGCCCTATGCGGAAGTCAAAGATGAAGTCTAAAAACAGGTCGCGCACGCAATAATGGATAAATAAAAGTAGGGAGCGGCATGTCAGTCATTGTAATGGAGTAAAAGTATAAATTCTTCTTAACATAAATACTCAAGTAAAAGTAAAAAGTATGGTGGATTCAAACTACTCTGACAAGTACAATTAATCCAAAATGTTACTTGAGTAAATGTAACGGGAATGTAGCGTGTTACGACCCACCTCTGGCTATCCAATTATCAACGGCATTTGCATTGATCTGTTTGTCTGACATATCTTGTGCTTGACACGTTTCCTTGCAGTACAGCTAAAAGATTGCTACGAATCCAATGTATTCTTCTTCCTGGTTTTTGACCTGTAAGTAAGCAGAGGCAAAAAATATCCACTTACAGTACTACTTTATTTTATACTGTTCTGAGGTTAATTTGCTTCCCAAAATGTTTATCTGTTATTGTTTTAATTATTGTCTTCTTCATCCCAGGATGAGAAAGGGTGAACTTTTTGACTACCTCACAGAGAAAGTAACCCTGAGTGAGAAGGAAACAAGGTCACTGAGCAAATTCACTTCTTCAAAAACTAGCCCCCTCTCATACATTAAACATGATAAGCCTTAATGAGTTTTTTGTGTGTATCGGTTGTAGGAACATCATGCGTGCTCTGCTGGATGTGGTTCGTTTTCTCCATGACCAGAACATAGTCCATCGAGATCTCAAGCCTGAAAACATCCTTTTGGATGACCAGATGAACATCAAACTCACAGACTTTGGCTTTGCCGTGCAAATCCAGTCAGGACAGAAGCTTAAAGGTGAGAGCTCAACTCGTAAACATTATCAGGGTATTCCACCAGGGGAGCCTGATGGACAAATCAGATTCATAGTTGTCTGCCCACCACAGCTGCAGAGATGTTGGTGATTTATTATTATATTATTATATAGCATTGACTGACAACGGAACATGAAGACAGCATACTTTTTAATTGAGCACTCTCAAATAAAGCAATGTAACAACTTTTCAAAATGTCCCAGCAGCTGTTCAAAGTCAGAGCAGAGTCTGGTTGACACTCAAATCTATTTGCCATAGTGCAAAGAGATCAAATACTGGTTTGCATCAACATTAAATCCTTACACATTGATTAAATAACTGCTTAAGGTTAGGTTATCGAACTTGCTGGAATCAATGACTTAAACAAAGGAAAGATCATAGATAGAAGACGAGCAATGGTGCCACCATGTGTGTTGTGTTATGACATCACATGAAGAAAACGTGTCCAATAAATTTGCTCTGATGTCATCTCTTTTCCATTCATAAGGGCAACATTTGCATTGTAATAATAATAATTTGCACGGTGTACGTGGGTTGGTACGCTGTGAGTATAAAATGTTCTCGTTCTTAGCTTGACAGCAGCATTTCCCAGAATTTATTTGCAATTTTTTTTTTTTTTTTTGAATTGGAATGAAATCCTAGTTTTGAAGCCCTCGTCTATAAATGCCTATCCAATGAGGATTTAAAAAAATATTTTTGAAACAAATATTAAATGTCAGAATTCTCAAGTACCTTCTACATAGATTTGGCAGCATGAAACCATATCTTTGTTGCTTTAATTTAACTTGTTTGATGCTAAAACGTTTGACTTTTATGCAGAAGTGTGTGGGACTCCTGTTTATCTTGCTCCCGAGATCATCCAGTGCTCCATGGACTCTGGCCATGAAGGATACGGAACGGCTGTGGACATGTGAGCAGTGTTGGGGACGAACTGATTCAATGTAACGAGATAATATAATTGAATTACAAAATGTATGTAATTGTAATCATTACATTATTGGGAGAAATGTGTAATTAAATTACACTTGCTTTTGGAATTTTCCGTGATTACTTTTGCATTTGAAAAATAGCCGCAAAAACTAATTTTTCACGTCACTTCCTTCTAATGCAGATGCTTGTGATTGGCTCTCTCTGCTCATATGCCATTCTTTCGGCTCAAACATGATATGAAATATGATCTCGAAGCGCCACCTTGTGGCAACGTCTTACTTTGAGATTTTTTAAAAAGTTTTTTTCTCATATTTACACTTATGAACACATAGAAGAACATGGACTTTTGCACATTTCCCATTAGGCCAACATTATCTCATGTTTAATTTATGAGTTTCACTTTTGGAATTGCGATGCTCAAATACAATGGACTCTCCTACAGTATTCTAATTTATTGAGATAGACCTGTATATGTATAATGCAACAAATACATGTGTTTATGTAAATAACAAATATGTGGTTAATTCCAACATATAGCTCTATGGTTTTCATCCACTTTTTTTAGAGGAGAGTTTCAACGGCCATGCACTCATTCAAAATTAATGTAAACAAAATGTAATCAAATGTAACGTTATATTACTTTGAGAGAGTAATTTAGAGTTACACTACTTTTACATTTTCAACGAAGTAACTGGAAACAAGTACATTTCAAAAGTAATCCCAACACTGCATGTGAGTCCCATCCCAAAAATAAAAAACAGTAAGCATAAAATTGAAAAATTATTACATAAGGTGCATTTCCTGCTATTTCTGATGGCTGCGTAGGTGGACTTACATTACATGTCTTTGCTCTACCACTCTCCATCCCTGCCAAGAGGTTTTAGTCACAGCGCTCATGTAAGTGATACGAACGCTCCTGCTATCATAAATGCATTCTGACACTGTGCTTGCCCTCTGGCTTATATGTGCAGATGGAGCGCGGGTGTGATCATGTACACACTCCTGGCTGGCTCCCCACCCTTCTGGCACAGGAAACAGATGCTGATGCTGCGTATGATCTTAACCGGAAATTACAGGTTCTCATCCCCTGAATGGGACGACCGCTCTGACACGGTCAAAGATTTGGTCAGTCGCTTTATTCCCTCTCTCTAATTGGTTTATCTCATTTGTTCATTTTAAATTGACCTGCTGTTAAACATGCATTCATTTTGGTGTTTTTTCAGATTACTCGGATGCTTGTAGTGGACCCGAAGCAGCGTTACACAGCCGTCGACGTGCTTAACCATCCGTTCTTCTCCCAGTATGTGGTAGACGAAGTCCGACAACTGAGTCCGTACAGAAAATTCAAGGTGAGGTCATCAGAGCTTATGTGGCAAAACGATTTTCAGTTATTAAAGAAGCAAGCTCTTTAATGGTCCACCAACACATTTTTGATAAGAGCATCAATACAGCACCTTACCATATGTATTAGTCCACAGTGATTGATTTACACGTCTGTAATTGCTGAATTTACTTTCTGCACTATCTTAGCCTCCAATCAGTTTGTCAGACATGAGAAAACCAGTCCAGGGTGTACCCCGTCTCTGGCCCAAAGTCTGCTGACTCAAGGCTCGAGCTCCTCCCTAGTGAGGACAAGTGATATAAAGGGATCGATGGAACGATGGAGACTGAATTAAGTAAATGTAGCGTTGTTCTAACCTTTCACTTCTGAAAATCCCATTATGTTTATTCCAAAATAAATTCAACATAAGTTTGCAGCAAGCAAACTGTTAATTTAGTTTAACATTTGAGTTTTCTACTTAACAAACCTCTCTTGGCTCAACTTGGAGAGACTAATACATCACTATTAAATAGTATGGAGTGGCAACCATCCAGTTAAAGCCATGTTTAGTATGATAGGAGACCACCCAAGTCAAGATAACCCAAGATAAGAAAATATTCACTCGCAAACAAACTTGGATCTTTTACAGACATAATTCAGACAAGTAACATGTTTTAAATCAGCATTCTCTACCACTGATTAAGGCATGCGGTTAATTCAGACTTTTAGAGCACAAATGAGTGTTACACTACTTGTAGAGATTCTGCCAAGCCAGTTCTGATAGACCCAAAAGATGATGTTGAGGGTTAAAAAGGTGCTGAAATGTAGGGATGCCTTAGCCATCCCCCACCCAACACACACACAATAAAATCTATAACACCAGTTCCTTAAAGAATACTACTTTTCCACCAGGTCATCTGTCTCACGGTACTCGCCACCATGCGCATCTACTGCAGCTACCGCAGAGTAAAGCCCGTCACCAAGGAGGTGATCAAGAGTGACCCGTATGCGGTCAAGCCCATT
The DNA here is from genome assembly GCF_024500275.1 of Phycodurus eques. Classification (NCBI taxonomy): domain Eukaryota; kingdom Metazoa; phylum Chordata; class Actinopteri; order Syngnathiformes; family Syngnathidae; genus Phycodurus; species Phycodurus eques. The sequence continues at coordinate 21,945,528 of NC_084531.1, forward strand.
CGCAAGCTCATTGACGCGTGCGCCTTCAAGATCTACGGCCACTGGGTCAAGAAGGGCCAGACGCAGAACAGAGCGGCACTTTTCGAGAACACTCCTAAGGCCATCCTGCTATCTATAGTGGCAGAGGCGGACGAGCCAGTTCAGCACATCTGGTAATCAACGGCTGGTAAATGGTGGGGCACTAACCACATCAATCGGCTAACATTAGCTCCCCCAAAAATTAATATGTATACATTTTTAGTTAGCTTGCATACGCAAATAATGGTAAACAAAAATGTATTGATTCTTTTTCATGGTCACCTCGTGTGTAAATGGAATTAACAAAAATGCTAATTCTTTTTTTACACATCTATTAACTCAAAAAGAAAAAAGAAAAACAGCACCATCTGCTTGAGCTGGTGAGACACTGCACCATATTGATAGTGTAGTCATTGCTGTGGTTTATTTTACAAGACAACATGCATACGGTTTACTAAACTATGTAACCAAGTATATGACATTTGCTGGGGAGAAATAAAAATTGTTCACTATGCATCTTTCTGAGATTGAGCCAGCCGATGTCATTGGCACATTAACTTGTATTATGTGAATTTCATGGCACAACCAGTTATGTAATTTTGCTACCCATTATTTAAAAGTTTTAATATTAAATTGAAAACACTAAGGCTTGCACACAGGTTTTGGTTATTTTCAAGAACTGTCAATGAATGGAAATACTGGCTAGTGCATAAGCTTTGTTAATGAACTGATGAAGCCTGCTCACGTGAGAGGTGAAAACGCCTTCCAAGACAAACGAAACAGTACAGTTGCGATGAATTCAATGCCCTGAGAATGAAAGGACCTGGCTGAATGAGAATATTCACAGGCATGTCAAAGAATGGAGTAATGAATCGCTCTATCATCCCAATCAGACACTGACACTTCTCGAGTCCATAACCTCATGTTCTGACACCTCTTGAAGAATAAACCAGTAGTCAATACCACGGAAGCTTGGTCAGATGTTAATTTGACTGGCATGGTTGTACTTTGTGGTAAACCCAATTGCCATGTGACCACAACAACAGTACACCCCTTAATGACGAACAGAATTTTTCATAAACCTTAGTTTCAGAATAAAATACAATGTTTTATGGAAATGGAAACCACAATGTGACAGTTGGTATTAAACTTTATTTTTCCTTGATATGTATAAGAGGGTACAATAAATTATCTTAACACCTAGTAGAGTGTATGTCTTATATCTTCCTGTTGCAATGGCACCTCGTGCTTGGACGACTTAAAACACTCCACCATCCAGTATGATCTAGGCCAGGAGATCATAACTTATCCACACTAATGCCCTGTTGAAATAAAAAAGATATTTCAAGCTTGCTATAGCTGAATATGTGCACATGCTTTGTATTAAGGGTACACAAGCTCATAATAACACTTATGACACACTAGAATATTCAGGAGGAGAGAAAACAAAAGTATCAGTGTACTAATTTCTATACTCCTGGATGAAACTGAAGAGAACACACCCATCATTAAAAGAAATGAGACAATACTCTCGCATGGTGTCTGACTGTGTCCACCACAGAGCTGGAACAGAATTCAGCCATGCAGTCGGAAGTGTGTCTCCCATTAAAACATTCACTGCCGTTGACGGCTTTAGAAGTCAAATATCCATGTTAACTGCGAAGGCTGGCAGTGAATGAGTTTTAACAATAATGAAGCCACATTTGAGTCTGAAACTTCTTGTTGATATTACCTCCTCCTTATTTGACATTCATGAGGTGCTTTTGTATTGGATTCCAATGGACTGTGAAAGTGTACCTCATCTTGTAGACCCGAAGCAGAAGGGTTCACATGGTCTTTGGCTCACAAATCAATATTTTCTCATATTTCTAGGGTACAATTAAAAGAAACACATGTTACAGTTAATATCAAGTAAGTAGTTCGTAAATGTGTACTTACTGACAGAACAAACGTTTACTAGCAATACTCCTGCAATATTCACGTTTTTTTTTTGGTATGTAAATGTATTCACTCTGACAGCAGAATGAGCCACACAAGAGTTCTCATTCATTGTAAAGTCAGTGTGTGAAAACTGTTTCTTTTGCATGGTGTCTGACTGAGTTTACCACTTTAAGAGTAAATCAGAATTCGGCCATGCGTTCAAAGACGTGTCTTAAGACAGCGCTACCAGTTAAATACAAAAAGGCAAACAAGAAAAAAGTAACTTAGCACACTTTTGAATACAAGCAGCACTTTCTTGAAGAGAAAATATAATGATTGAAACAACTTCTTCACCCTCCACCCCTTTCTCCACGTGGACGAGGCCCATATGGTGCTAACAACAGGCTAAAGCTAATTAAACGGCAAAATTAAAGCTATGGCCGGAAGTTGACGTTAACTTTTCCTGTAGAAATTAACATCTCTCCTGAATTCCCTCAGCGACAATGTAACACAAACCTAAAAAATGAATCCATTTTTATTCACGAAAGTCTTCTGTTCCACCGTGCTCGGATTAACGTTTCGTTTCTAGTTTTCGTCGGTCTGGACCGCCTGATTATAGCTATGATCAATAGGTAGATAGGACATGCGCCTTTGAGCTGCGTGCCTACAGCCACGCTCAGTCAGTAGTGGCAAAGTGTCAGCGCCTTCCATGTTTGTGGACGACACAAAAACCAAAATAGCAAGGATGTCTGCACGTTGTGCTGCATACGGTTGCATACAATGCCGTGCAATCACAGCAAGGGAACTGAGAATAACCTTTCGCAATTACAATATATTTTTTGAATCTTTTTACAAAAGTTTTGTAGTGCTAGCTACGCTTTGAAGATGACAATAAAGTAAACCTAATGAAAATCTGTTGAGATTTGAGCAGGTTATGATTTATTTTCAATGTACAAGCATTGCATTTAATGGGAACGTTGCCCTTACCAACGTGGCCGCTCAGGAGGCAGGTCGCATTATCAAGCTACTATAGCGCGCGAGTGTATTTAATGGTCTGATCTTCTGCAGGGGCGGGATCATTGATATCGGGGAGCTGATTGGTCAGACATTCTGACGTCATATCAAAAGAGAGTAGGCGGGGCGTTTCCTCACCGGCATCGCTGTGATTGGTGCAACTCGCTGCCCGGTTCTTCTTCTGCATGATTTTTCACCAACTGATGATTGTTTCTGTGTGCTACTGTGCAACTCTGCTCGACGCTGACTCTCGTGCCTTCTCACCGCTGCTATTTCACGTGAGTATTACAGAACGGCTTGTTCTTTTTGGCCGATTTTCCAATTTCCTTGACACCATCCTTGTCCCATTAGTCGTTTCACATAAACAGCATATTTTTTTAACAGCTAGTGACAACAGAGCGAAAACAGAATGGCTTGGTTGGTTTAACTGTACCAAATGTCTGCACTTTTTCAGATATGAATGGCGGTTTACTTTTTTGGCATGCCTGTCACATTGCATTACTGCTTATTTGTGTTTATTTTTACTTTAGCTTTTCAACACCACCCTGTAAATGTATATGGTGAGTGAGGGGGTGACGCAACAGTAGCAGTTGATGTCCACCATGGCCCCCTAATATGTTTTATTTATGCGATCCGCACTATGCAACATATTTTTGGCACTCACTCGCCAAGATCAGAGACGTTTTGTTATGACGTTTTTTTTTAACGCATAATAATTAGCTTTGTAATACATCAGGCATCACGCTTAGATCAGTGCTCAGTGAAAGAGATTTCTCGTGTTAAAAAAAAAGTACTGATTAAAATCCTGTACTTCAGTAAAAGAAAAAGTACAGACTCTGAAATGTACCTAGGCGCAAAGTAAAAAATATGTGCTCAGACTGACTTTCACATGTTGCCATACAGATACTCTAATTATTATTTACCTGTCCTATTTTTTAACTAAAAGGCTGAGCAACCAGAGGAAAAGGGTTGTTCGTTTTGTTTGTTTAGTTCTCTTAATATTGACTGCACTGTATTTCTCTTCATAGCGTTGCAATGTCCACAACGTCACAGACAAAGGAACTTTTCAGACGAGCAGAAGCTGTCTGTTTCGATGTAGACAGCACAGTCATCAAGGAAGAAGGCATCGATGAACTGGCTAAATTCTGCGGCGTGGGGGACGCGGTTACCGAAATGTAATTATCCAAAATTATGTTTCCCCAATGTCAATGCAGCCCTATGGGAGGCACAAGCTAGTGCAAACTGTAGGCCGGTCCCAAGCCCGGATAAATGCAGAGGGTTGTGTCAGGAAGGGCATCCGTCTTAAAACTTTGCCAAACAAATATGAGCGTTCATCCAAAGAATTCCATATTGGATCGGTCGTGGTTCGGGTTAACAACGTCCGCCACCGGCGCCGTCAACCTGCAGGGCGCCGGTGGAAATTCAGCTACTATGGGGTCGAAGTTGAAGAAGAGATGGAAAGCAGGTTCTTTGGCAGAAAGAAGAGGAAAGTACAGAGCCTAGAACTGAATGTGGGGACTTTGAATGTTGGAACTATGACAGGAAAATCTCAGGAGTTGGTTGACATGATGATTAGGAAAAAGGTTGATATATTGTGTGTCCAGGAGACCAGGTGGAAAGGCAGTAAGGCTAGAAGTTTAGGGGCAGGGTTTAAATTAGTTTAACACGGTGTAGATGGGAAGAGAAATGGAGTAGGGGTGATTTTAAAAAAAGAGTTAGCTAAGAATGTCTTGGAGGTGAAAAGAGTATCAGATCGAGTGATGAGGCTGAAAATTGAACTTGAGGGTGTTATGTATAATGTGATTAGTGGCTATGCCCCACAGGGAGGATGTGACCTAGAGGTGAAAGAGAAATTCTGGAAGGAGTTAGACGAAGTCGTTCTGAGCATCCCAGACAGCGAGAGAGTAGTGATTGGTGCAGATTGTAATGGACATGTTGATGAAGGAAATAGGGGTGATGAAGAAGTGATGGGTAAGTACGGCATCCAGGAAAGGAACTTGGAGGGACAGATGGTGGTAGACTTTGCAAAAAGGATGCAAATGGCTGTAGTGGACACTTTTTTTCCAGAGGAGGCAGGAAAATAGGGTGACCTACAAGAGCGGAGGTAGAAGCATGCAGGTGGATTACATTTTGTGCAGACGATGTAATCTGAAGGAGGTTACCGACTGTAAGGTAGTGGTAGGGGAGAGTGTGGCTAGACAGCATAGGATGGTGGTGTGTAAGATGACTCTGGTGGTGGGGAGGAAGATTAGGAAGACAAAGGCAGAGCAGAGAACCATGTGAGACAGGACGAGTGTTGTGCAGCTTTTCGGAAAGAGGTGAGGCAGGCTCTTGGTGGACAGGAGGAGCTTCCAGAAGACTGGACCACTACAGCCAAGGTGATCAGAGAGGCAGGCAGGAGAGTACTTGGTGTATCTTCTGGCAGGAAAGGAGAGAAGGAGACTTGGTGGTGGAACCTCACAGTACAGGAAATCATGCAAGGAAAAAGGTTAGCTAAGAAGAAGTGGGACACTGAGAGGACAGAGGAGAGGCGAAAGGAATATATATTGAGATGCGATATAGGGCAAAGGTAGAGGTGGCAAAGGCCAAACAAGAGGCATATGATGACATGTATGCCAGGTTGGACACTAAAGAAGGAGAAAAGGATCTATACAGGCTGGCCAGACAGAGGGATAGAGATGGGAAGGATGTGCAGCAGGTTAGGGTGATTAAGGATAGAGATGGAAATATGTTGACTGGTGCCAGTAGTGGGCTAGATAGATGGAAATAATACTTTTGAGGAGTTGATGAAGGAGAAAAATGAGAGAGAAGGGAGACTAGAAGAGGCAAGTGTGGTGGACCAGGAAGTGGCAATGATTAGTAAGGGGGAAGTTAGAAAGGCATTAAAGAGGATGAAACATGGAAAGGTAGTGGGTCCTGATGACATTCCTGTGGAGGTATGGAAGCATCTAGGAGAGGTGGCTGTGGAGTTTTTGACCACCTTGTTCAATAGAATCCTAGCGCGTGAGAAGATACCACAGATGCATTATTTGCCTTGAGGATGTTGATGGCAAAATTACACAGCAGGTCAGAAGGAGCTACATTGTGTCTTTGTAGATCTAGAGAAAGCCTATGACAGAAGACCCAGAGAGGAACTGTGGTACTGCATGCGGGAATCTGGAGTGGCAGAGAAGTATGTTAGAATAAACAGAACACGTATGAGGGCAGCAGCACAGTGATGAGGTGTGCTGTAGGTGTGACAGACGAATTTAAGGTGGAGGTGGGACTGCATCAGGGATCAGCCCTGAGCCCCTTCCTGTTTGCAGTGGTGATGGTTAGGCTGACAGATGAGGTCAGACTGGAATCCCCGTGAACCATGATGTTTGCAGATGACATTGTGATCTGCAGTGAAAGCAGGGAGCAGGTGCAGGAACAGTTAGAAAGATGGAGGCATGCACTGGAAAACAGAGGAATGAAGATTAGACAAAGTAAGACAGACTATATGTGCATGAATGAGAGGGGTGGTGGGGGAAGAGTGAGGCTACAGGGAGAAGAGATAGCAAGGGTGGAGGACTTTAAATACTTGGGGTCAACCGTCCAGAGCAATGGTGAGTGTGGTCAGGAAGTGAAGAAACTGGTCCAAGCAAGGTTGGAACGGGTGGAGGAAGGTGTCAGGTGTGTTATGTGACAGAAGAGTCTCTGCTAGGATGAAGGGCAAAGTTTATAAAACAGTGGTGAGGCCAGCCCATGATGTACTGGATTAGAGACAGTGGCACTGAAGAGACAACAGGAAGCAGAGCTGGAGGTGGCGGAAATGAAGATGCTGAGGTTTGCTCTCGGAGTGACCAGGTTGGATAAAATTAGAAATGAACTCATCAGAGGGACAGCCAAGGTTCGATGTTTTGGAGACAAAGTTAGAGAGAGTCAGTATACTGGTAGAAGGATGATGAGGATGGAGCTGCCAGGCAAGAGAGCTAGCGGAAGACCAAAGAGAAGGTTGATGGATGTCGTGAGGGAAGACATGAGGTCAGTTGGTGTTCGAGAGGAGGATGCAGGAGTTATGCAAGAGGCTTACATGGAAAAGGATGACGCGTTGTGGCGACTCCTAAAGGGACAAGCCGAAAGGAAAAGAAGAAAAGATGATGTTTCCCCAATGTTATCATATCACACACTAGACTTAATTTGTTTGTTTTAGGACTCGTAAAGCCATGGGTGGCTCAATGACTTTCAAATCAGCCTTGACTGAGCGCCTCGCTGTCATCAAATGTTCCAGAGAACAAGTCAACAAACTGATCACTGATCATCCGCCACAGCTGACCCCAGGTATCAGGTAAGAGTGACAACCCACATGTGTGAGTCTTCTTTCATCCCAGTTACAGCATTCCGACCATCAAGAATGTCCCGGAAAAGTACCACAAGTCCTGAAAGTTTTGGCAAAGTCATACAAGTCAGTGTAAGCTTTGGAAACCCAAATGTATTTTGCTGTTTAAGAAGATTTAATGAAGCGTTTTTATTGAAGACTCAACATCCCCGCACTGGGAAGATTTCCCAGGACATAATTATTGTATGTACAATTCGTTTTCTTGAAATTGTGTCAGTTAAAATGTTTCATTATGCACTTGAAGTCTTGGAAACAAAAGATAAATCTTGAATCTGTCATTTAAGGTGATTAAAATTCTGAAAGGGTAGCACAGTCAAGCGTGTTCAAATCTTGGATCGGGTCATCTTGTGTGGAGTTGGCATGTTCTCCCCGGTTTCTCCAGGTACTCCGGCTTCTTTCCATTTTCCAAAACAGTGCGATGTTAGGTTAATTTTTTACTATCGGTGTGACTGCGTGTATAATTGGTTGGTTGTATGTCTATATGTGCCCTGCGATTGACGTCCAAGTTTTATACCACCTCTCCCCCAAAGCCAGCTGGGATAGGACCCAGCTTACTTGTGACCCTAAGGTGAGGACAAAGGCCATAGAAAGTGGGTGGATAGAAGTCTGGAATTACCCTTGGATTAATAAAGTGTCTATCAACTCTAAACCTCAAGCCATAATAAAAAGGAAAAAATATTTTAAATGCAAGCAGTGTTATTTTTTTACGGATCGGGTTAGAGTGCCTCGTTGAGCATATGCTACGGACATACTTAAAGCAAGCAAAAAGGAAAAGCACATAAACATTTTCATTCATTCAGAAGAGAATTGGTAATAAGTCGGTGTAACTCATATAATCATTATAATCATTACAGTTCATCCCAAACATGTTTGAAACAAACATGATTTAGTTCAAATTTGCTTATTCATGCTTTTAGGAATTTGCTTCTGCAAATTACCTTGGTATTATTATTCTGTTGGTCTATCTTAATATCAAACCTTGCTTTGTGTTAGGGCACTGTCATACTTGAACAGAAAAGGGCCTTGCCCACACTTCGCAAAAGGTTGGAAGCATGTGTCCAGCCCTAACCCCTGATTGAGTCACTCATTGAGGTGTATTATCATCAATGGGATGACCACTATAGCGGTCGTGATTATTAATTTCCGTTTGTGTTCACTTTCAGGGACCTTGTGGACCGCCTACACCAGCGCAACATCAAGGTGTTCCTCATCTCAGGTGGCTTCCGCTGCATTGTTGAGCACGTGGCCACTCAGCTAAACATTCCTCTTGAAAACGTCTACGCCAACCGACTCAAGTTCTACTTCAACGGTGAGACCTCATCTGATACGCTTTAATCTGTTTTACAGGGTAATTTGGTGAATGATGACATTTATTTACAATACACACTCACCGGCCATAATATCAGGTACAATACAAGAGTCGAGCAGTGTTAAACATATTACAGTGGTACCTCAAAATTCAAATTACCCAATGACAAAACAATTTGGAATCCTGCCTTCAAAGTTGCTCCGAGCCCGGCGAGTTGACTGGCGATCAGTCCAGGACTAAAATTTACACAAATTTGCACATTCACACCGATGGACAATTCAGACTAAATTGTCCATCTGTGCCGTGCGATTGGCTGCAGACGCGTCCAGGATGCACCCTGCCTCTTGCCCAATGTCAGTTGGGATAGGCTCAAACTCACCACTCCAGAGAACGAGGGCAGTCGAAAATGGAAGGATGGAAGTTAGTCAAAGACTGAGGGGTCGAACCGTCATCATGCGTGATGTCATATGAGACTTCAGTGTACCGACTGTGGGATGGTAATGCACGTAAAGATAATTGGGCTGTTTTTGTCCCGATTCTGCCCCTTCCCGATCTTAGAAGAAATATTCTTAGGTCTAATGTGTGTTAAGAATGGATTTTGTCCCGATTCTAGGGTCCACAACGGGTCGGGGCGAACAATCTTAAGTATCGAAAGTGTTCAATATTTATGACCAAAGCTCTTCACGTGCGTGGGCAAAGCAGACTACTCTTGAGTCATGAATCCGTGAATTGTGACGTGAAACTGCACCCTCAAAGAAGTACCGTGGATTGACGAACAAAGAAACGACAGGACAAAAAAACAAACGTCTTACCTGATCTAATTATTATTTTTTTGTATAAAAGTGGGTTCCCCAGACCGTGAGAAGTATTTTCCAAAGCAAGTATTTTTGTTTATCCGCACCACTTCTGCCTCCATTCCCTTCGGCAAATGTCGGAACACAGCCGAAAGTGTCTCGTGGGGTCTGTACAGTACTTCACTGTAAATTAAATGTGAAAAAAAATTCTAAAAAATATATCCCACCAGGACTAAAAAGATACTACTATACTCACTTTATTAGCTAATTTCTGATGTATCCGAGATCAATTACTGCTCTTCCTCCATCATGTACTTATGTGACTTGACTTTTTAAGTAGTCGAGTAAATGTCGGTTTGTTTAGGTGAGTACGCCGGATTCGACGAGAGCCAACCGACAGCTGAGAGTGGCGGCAAAGGAAAAGTCATCAGCATGCTGAAGGAAAAGTACGGCTTCAAGACAGTGGTGATGATTGGTGACGGAGCCACTGATCTTGAGGCCAGCCCCCCAGCTGTAAGTGTTTTTTATGTTAATGCACCGTTGGTTCATTTCAATAATTAGGCTTGTATTCATAGTTATTGTATTGAAAATCCATGTGATTGGTCAATTTGTTCTCCCCTCTTCAGAGCACCTTCATCGGATTCGGTGGCAATGTTGTGAGGCCACAGGTAAAAGAGATGAGTACTTGGTATGTTACAAGTTTTGGAGAGTTGCTGAAAGAAATGGAACATATTTGAAGAGCCTCAAAAGAATACATTCACACTTTTTTGTTGTTTACTAATGTTATTTGCACCAAAAGGTGTGTATCTGATGGTTTTATCCATTGTGCATACTCCCTTTTATGTCAAATTTTTAAATTAATAACCATGTTTACTTTAGGCCGACAAATTCTACCTTTATGTGGTTTCTACCATCTTGATTTTCTATGCTATAACATACTATAAAATATCCACTGTCTGCGTGGAGGTTAAAAATATTTTTGTTTCAGGCACTTTTTTAAGTCTAAGACTTACAAGCCTACACAGTGGGAAGTGCAATGTGGGAAAAAAAAAAAACAAGATTTTAAATATGCATGGATAAAACAATCAGTCATGTGAAGGACAGGCTGCAGTGAATTACATGTTAAGACTATGAGTATTAAACACAAAGGAGCTATGAACATTGTTGCTTGAATTTCTTTAATTTTTGTGTCATTATTGCCCGAGAAAGACATTTTGGTTTTTTTCTTGATAAAATCTGGCAATAATATAGTGGTATGATTGCCAATGTTGTGGCATCATTAATCCCCCTGAAAATACCTTATATCATATATATTTTAAAACAAGGCATGCTTAGTTCACAAAAGGGGTGGGGTGGTGGGGGGGAGGTCACATTTACAAACAAGACTAGAAAACTTGATAACATGATGGTGTAAAAACTATCCACATATCAACTTAGGAAAAAACAGCAAAACAAGATGCATTTCAGTCAAAAATAAACTTCCTGATATGTAACAAACATTGATACTGTCAACTTTGGAACACAAACTTCAGCTGTTATTCCAGCTAACATTTAAACAGTTAACAATGTGTTACACTGAATAAATAAAAGCCGCCTGTGTTGCACACTAAAGTGAGCTTCAGCAGTTATGATACGATCAAGAGTATTAACATGTACATACCATACAGCTGCTTTTTTAAAAAATAATTTCAAGTCACTTTGGTAGGTTCTAAATTTGTTTATCAATGACTTAGCTAACATGTAGCAAGAGCAGATGTTTGAATTAATGACCAGCCTGTGGTGTAGTGCAGTGGAGTTGCAAGGGCCCGTGTCAAAGCAAAGTTGACCTACCTAAAATCCTAATATTGAAAAAGGACTTGACCCAATGTTTGCCATGACAGTTTGTAGTAAGGCATATTGGCAGGATGTGTCCATTTGGATGCCCAGCAATGCACATCTTATCTTATGGGGAGTTGTGTTGCTTTGTATGCTGCACCATCAGCTTAATGGGTACGTGGTTGTCGATATAGTTACTTTCAATTACTGAATTACACTTGCAGTCAAAACAACTCAACCCCTATTGTTAATTATATTTGCAAAATTGTATTTTCAATGGGCAGCGCGGTGGACGACTGGTTAGAGCGTCTGCCTCACAGTTCTGAGGACCGGGGTTCAATCCCCGGCCCCGCCTGTGTGGAGTTTGCATGTTCTCCCCGTGCCTATGTGGGTTTTCTCCGGGCACGCCGCTTCCCCCCCCCCCCAAAAAAAAAAAAAAAAAAAACATGCATGGGAGGTTAATTGACAACTCTAAATTGCCCGTAGGTATGAATGTGAGTGCGAATGGTTGTTTGTTTATATGTGCCCTGCGATTGGCTGGCAACCAGTTCAGGGTGTACCACGCCTCCTGCCCGATGATAGCTGGGATAGGCTCCAGCACGCCCGCGACCCTAGTGAGGAGAAGCGGCTCAGAAAATGGATGGATGGTATTTTCAATGAGCCAAAGAAAAATAATTTAAATAGCGCAACACAATTTATTTCCACTAGCCGGCTATTGACATTTTTGTACTTTTTGCAGATGTAATTCATAATGGAGGTTGAATAATTTTGAGTATGACTGTAACAACCACAACACATACTTTTTGGGCCAGCAACACAAACTGGGAAACATACAATAAATACTACAATTACTCTGGTTTTTAAAGGTTTAGCCCCTGCAATCCAATGCTATGCCACTGATGGCCATCAGAATATGTAAATGTACTCCTTTTGCTGTCCATATATCTTTCACCGAGTTAACAATCCTGACATCAGAAAAACGATGAAAGAAAAGGGGCATGTCGTTTGGCAGCACAGAAAATCTGAAGTAATGCTCTTGGATTACTCATCCGTAAGGGTACCACTTGATGCTCAGCCTTGCGAGAGGCTCTGGTCTTTTTACTTCAGCGGTGACGCCTTGGTGGGGATCATAATCCGGGAATCCATATGCTGGATAAGAGGAACTGCGGGAACCATGAAAGCAACGCAAGTTTTAGGAACAATTTGCTGTTGCCAGCTTAACTCAGTCTTTAAATTCATTCAATTTATTTCAGTTATAGTCTGAAGACACGTTTGAATTCTGCAAGACCCTAAAAGCATGAACTTGAAATAAAAAAACATTTAAATAAAATTCAATTTTCAGATTTTAATAACATTTTCCCCTTCGTACAAAGAAAATCCCAACTGAATTTTTGTTTTTGTTCCCCTTCTGGGATTTCATTTTTCCTGATCCAAACAAGCTTTGAAACAGTATTTTTCTCCTTAGCATTAACTTGCATCAACTTCCACAATACAAACATATTTTTCTTCTTTTCAGTTAATGTAAAAACAAATAATAATTCCCTCGTCAAAACTTATGCAAGACGTTCCTTAATTAAATGCTAAATAATTAATGCTCCAAAACCCTCCACTTTTGCAGAATTCAAACAATTCTGCAAGGAAGAGTGGGCCAAAATATCTTCACAGAGATGTGAAAGACTCATTGCCAGTTATAGAAAATGCTTGATTACAGTTGTTGCTGCTGAGGATGTTAGGCGGTTTAGGGGGCCCATGACTTTTTCACACAGGGTCAGGTAACTGAATAGTTTTTTTTCCCCTTCAGAAATGAAATCATTTAAAAACAGCATTTTATATTCACTTTCATTTGTCAGATATTTACATTTGTTTGATGATCTTAAAGTGTGGAAACTATGCAAAAAAAATATTTAAAAAAAAATATATAAGAATTTGAGAATACTTTTTCCATGGCACTGTACCTCGGGTCTAAACTTCCCAATGTCGATAAATCACTGCTTTTTAAGTATAAATGGGGACTATATCTTTGACAATGTTCAAGTCGCTTGACTACAGCTGGGCGCCATTCCTGTCACGTAAAACAATGCCATGGTATTGGAAGCAGTGCACATCAGCGGGAAGGTGTTTTGAACTGCGGAAGCTGCCAAAAAAAAAATTTTTTTTTTAAAATGTGCTGACAAATACCTGAATTAATCAATAAAACAGATTAATCACCCAGCCCTAATTTGGAAAAGTTTCTTAGAGGAGTATTTGCCCACCTGTATAATAAACCACCTCGTGCCAGCCTTCCTCCTGCCATGCACCATTCCTTGTGTCCTCTCTGGATTGAAGGTCTTTGTAGGCTGCGAAAAATAAAATCTATTACACCTCAAGCGCATTCACTAACCCTGCATAGTGTCCCAGCAGCCACTTCCACAATGTATTCATCGTCGCATCAGAGGGGTAACATTAGAGAAGAGATTTGCTTGTGTCTTTCAGACAGAACTGGCCGAATCAGGTCACACGTTGGAAGTGTACGTTTACACAGCCGATAAGTGTTGCAGCCATTAACATATTTAGACACATCGCTCTCAACACAAAGGAGCACGGACAGTGAGGTGCTGTTGTTAAATTGACAGCATTCTGCGCCGAATACTACGTTAGAAGCTGGCAAATTCAAAGGTTGACTTGAACACCCCATCCTGCAAGCTCCCTTACATACACTATAAATATATATATATATATATTAAAAAAAAAAAAAAAAGCTGTGAAAAGCCAACTTAGATAGCCAATGTGAAAGACGTCTTTTCTGGGGGGGGGGTTTTTGCACCGTGTTATCAAAGAAGTGTGTAAAAATTATTTATATTTTACAAAAACAACTTGAGGTTTAACAAAGTTAATGTAAAAGACTTTCTTCAATATGTATTTTCTTCCCAATTAAGCTGGTTTCTTGAGTTTACCCCAGAGGTGATGAACCATGTAGAGGTTGCCGATCTGTGAGAAAAACCCTCCGACGGCTTCACTGTTATGCTGGCGGATTCCAATAGCTCTAGCCCTGTCGACGACAACAAAGCAATTGTTTATAATGGGAGGACGGGACTAAAATCTGGTAAAAAAAAAAAAAAAAAAAAGGGTTAATGCTTACTTTCTCACTGTTATTATTACATATAGAAATTTAAGCTGACAGTGTGACTGCTGACAATGTTTGAAATTGTTGCACTCATTATGCAAGTACAGAAGATAGCAACCAGTCAGACATGCAAAGAAAAAAAAAGGATCACCTCCTTATTTGAATCTATTACAAGAGACTAAATTGCACAGTGTTATTGTTGTCCTGCTGGCTACAGTGCTGAACCTTCATTTGTTTGATCATTACATGAAACTATTCTGGGTGTGACATGTTCCAGGAGTGCAATTAATTAATGCTGTCTTACCAGTAATTACCCCACTCGATCATTGTTCCTGGCTGGGGGAGAGAACAATGGTGTTAGTAATAAAATAGTAATAATAGCCAGACGTCCCAAACCTGCCTCTTACAAGGATTATCGAGTAAATGATGCAACAGTGAGATGCCACTTTAAGAGTTTGCATATCCAAAGGCTCCTTCGATAACTAATGTAAGTAATCTCAGTCACGATATGATACTCTAAAGCTACATTTATTTGTTTAACAAGAATGGTCAATGTTGGATCAGTCAACAAGCGGTAATACTGAACTCGTATGATGGCTATTAATATCTACGGAAAGTTTTTAGATCATGTGGAGGTCATTAAGATATCACACAAGAAACTACAATGCTTTTAAAGTGAAATTGTCTTTCTCTCAGACACTCCGGAGACATGGAAAATGTACTTTTTGATTGATTGGACACAAATAATTGGGCCTTAAGTAACTCTTTTGTTTGCTGTCCTTTCCAAAAACATATCTGTGAGGGAGCAGTTCTGAATGTCACCGGATAGTGACTTAATGGGGTGCCTCATCTACATAATGCCATCACCACACCGAGTTTCTTGACCCATGAAAATTAAGCTGAGCAAAGATCGGGCATTTCCAAGCGACGGCTGAATTCTGGCCGTTAGACAACACGGAGGCCCGATTACATTGATGCCAAAAGTTAAGCATAGCTAGAACAGATTAGCATTATCACTAACAGCATTATGAGCATTCGCAACTGAGAAGTGGCCCATACGCCAATGTACGGCGAAGTTGTTGATGTGTGTATTTTTGTCCGCTGCAAGCGCCACATGCAAAGATCAACTGGTGAAATTTGGCCACTCGATGATGAAGTGCTGCACTCACGAGTACAAATACAAATGATGTTTTTACTGTCCTTATGGGGGCTCGCTTTTTTCTTCAGTCCATGGGGTGCTTGAGAACGGGTAGTTTACAAAAGAAGAACAATAGTGTAAAAAAGTGGGATGTAATACTTGGAGCCCTTTTTGATGAAAGTTTGTCACAAACATGGAACTGTTTAAAAAAACAATAATAATGCTTACTTTACCTTAACACCTTCATATCATAGCTACAGTATTTAGGTGTGAACATACCTGGCATTTAAGAATGTTGGGAAGTATTAAATAACCCACTTGGAGCTTGCTAAGTCACAAACAATAATAGAACAACTACCAAAAAAAAGAGAGCCTTGCTTTAATACTCACCCTGAGTTGGTAGGATCTGAGCTCGTAGATGTTGGGTCCCTCTCTGGGTACTGGCTCGTTCCAGAAACTGAACTCCAGAAGAAGCTGATTCCTGCGAGATAGCAGCATCTTTCCACGCTCCTTCCTGTACTCGGTGAACTCCTGCAGACAAACGTGTCAGTAATGGGCTGTATTCTACTTGGCCATGATCACACTGGCAGGATGAGCATTAGAATGGGCATGGAGAGATTCTGCTGACCTTGTTCTGACGTAGCTTGTTCATCACCTCTGTCAGAGCTGGGTAACCACCTCTATAACGCCACAGGTGAACTATAAAAAAAAAAAAAATAAAAAAAAAATAAATCAGAAATATTTCCACCCTTTACTGCATTATATATAAACGTTAATCTCCTGACTACGATGGGCATCCAAAAGTGTCACAAAGTGAATACACAGATTTGTTATTTAATTGTACCTTCTGCCACCTAGTGGAAGATAATTTTATTGTTCATTCTGCATCATTTGTACTATATTAAAAATATATGGGAAATTTAATATAGTTTCTCATGGTACACTTCATGATTTTACAACATACTAATGTGCCACTATAAAATAAGAGTCATTTTGCTATTATGCCGTATATTTGGCAGTGCAATCCTACCAGCCTGGTCCTGTTCTCCATACCAAGTATTCCAGGTGCCCACCAGCTCACAGGGGTAGTACTTATCAGCATGGATGGAGGGCAAGACATCTTCACTGTTAAAAAAATAAAATTTCACAAACTACATTCAACCGGAACTCTAACACTATTTACTCAGAATAATTTTACAATACCTTTGAAATCAAACCAAAATAGAAGCCAACTACAAGGACTTCTAAGGTATGCGCAGATGACTCGTAGCAGCATAGCAGCTCCTTAAACACCTCACAAGAATAGACTGCACTGCACTGATTTATTTTTACTGGGCATACGTCCCCTATTACACTTCTAACTACCACTGAGCTGCAAGTCAATTAAAGTGTGTACATTCAGGATTTAACAATAAAAAAATAACAAAAACAAAACTTTACCAGATCAGTTGACAGCTCCGCCCCTCTCTTCACCAGAGTGTCCAAGACATGCGGCCGCGAGTCTGATGACACGACCGCAAAGTCGATCATCGAACTGCGACCTAGGGTGTCCTGGTGCCAAGTGCACGTGTGGACACCCTTATGCTTAAACATGGTGTTCGTTATGGACAATCCGTGATGAGCACAGAAGTCCAATAACAGAACACCGCTCGGGTTCTGATCGGGGGGGCCGTTCCTCCCAATCATGCCCTTCCAGGTCTCACTGTCATTGCCCACGTGAGCATTGAAGTCCCCCAGCAGAACGATGGAGTCCCCAGCTGGAGTACTCTCCAGCACCCCCCTCCAAGGACTCCAAAAAGGGTGAGTACTCTGAATTGCTGTTTGGTGTATAGGCGGCACAAACAACAGTCAGGACCCGTCCCCCCACCCAAAGGCGGAGGGAGGTGACCCTCTCGTCCACCGGGGTGAACCCCAACGTACAGGCGCCAAGCCGAGGGGCAATAAGTATACCCACACCTGCCTCTCACTGTGGACAACTCCAGAGTGGAAGAGAGTCCAACCCCTCTCGAGAGGACTGGTACCAGAGCTCAAGCTGTGTGTGGAGGAGAGTCTGACTATATCTAGTCGGAACTTCTCGACCTCACACCCCAGCTCGGGCTCCTTCCCTGCCAGAGAGGTGACATTCCACGTCCCTAGAGCCAGCTTCTGTAGCCGGGGATCAGCTCGCCAAAGTCCCCGCCTACGGCCACCACCCAGCTCACACTGCACCCGACCCCAATGGCCCCTCTCACAGGTGGTGAGCCCATGGGAAGATTCTGTTCATAACTTTTATGGACAGAATTTCAAGGCGCAGCCGAGGCGTAGATGGGGTCCAGTTTGGTGGCCTCAGTATTGCATCTCTGCTTTTTGCTGATGATGTGGTTCTGTTGGCTTCATCAAGCCGTGACCTCCAACTCTCACTGGAGCAGTTCGCAGCCGAGTGTGAAGCGGCTGGGATGAGGATCAGCACCTCCAAATCTGAGACCGTGGTCCTCAGTCGGAAAAGGGTGGCGTGCCCTCTCCGGGTCGGGGATGAGATCCTGCCCCAAGTGGAGGAGTTCAAGTAACTTGGAGTCTTGTTCACGAGTGAGGGAAGAATGGAACGGGAGATCGACAGGCGGATCGGTGCAGCGTCTGCAGTGATGCGGACTTTGTATCGGTCCGTTGTGGTAAAGAAGGAGCTAAGCCGAAAGGCGAAGCTCTCGATTTACCGGTCGATCTACGTTCCTACCCTCACCTATGGTCACGAGCCGTGGGTCGTGACCGAAAGAACAAGATCCAGGATACAAGCGGCCGAAATGAGTTTCCTCCGCAGGGTGTCCGAGCTATCCCTTAGAGACATGGGTGAGAAGCTCGGTCATCCGGGAGGATCTCAGAGTAGAGCCGCTGCTCGGATGGCTCCCGGACGCTTCCCCGGTGAGGTGTTCCGGGCACGTCCCACCGGGAGGGCCGTCCCAGGACACGCTGGAGAAACTACATCCTTCGGCTGGCCTGGGAACGTCTCGGGATCCCCCGGAAGAGCTGGATGAAGTGGCTGGGGAGAGGGAAGTCTGGACGTCCCTGCTAAAGCTACTGCCCCCGCGACCCGACCCGGATAAGCGGTAGAAAGTGGATGTATGCATGGAACTTTACCAGAGTTTGTTGTATGCATCAAGGCACTCCGGCTTTACATTGTGGACTGAAAATAGAAATCAACTTCAATTATTATGACAACTTCAGGAGGTTTGTTACCGGAAATGTGCCATGTACCTACACTGGATTTTGTAGAGGTTACTTTCCTCATTTTTGGTCAGTAGAGTTGAGTGTGCATCTTTCCTGGGATCAACTTTCCTGACAAAGAGTGATTTGAACCAGCTGTCTTCTCTGGTGATGCTGGATGTAGTAAAGCCTCTGCAAAATAAGTATGAGTTAAAAGGGAGGGAAATCCTTAATGACAGTTCCATTTTCATGCAGGATCTACATGGGGATCTCATCACACAATGACATGCAAGGACTAACATGCAGGTAGCATCATTGATCCATTGCGTGATATGATATTTCCACAAGTACCAAATTGACCTTGAGCAAACCACAACACAACTTAAAAGTATATTGTCTCTTTTAAATCAGGAAGTACACTTTGTTAATCTCAATATCGTAAAATAAACCATTACTCGGTAAGTTTAAAAAAAAAAAAAAAAAATTTATGTAGTTTAGTTCAGATGGACCGCTACTCAACATTGTTTAGCATCTCGGCAGCTAGCTTTCCCCTACACTAAATCACGTACGACTTTCGATGCTAACACATAAATAACTGCCTACGCCAGACAATAAAACGTGGAATGCATCTTGACGGCTAGCCGACCTGCTCCAAACGAGAAGCTGCCCGGCTGACTGGGCCCCGCTTTTAGCCCGGGCCAAGCCGGTGCCTACTCTCTGAAGGACTCCTGTCGCCATCTTCCAAAAGAGCTGCAGCCTTGAGGCGCTGTGTTCCCCCCGTTGACCGTTAGGTGGCGAAAGAGTCCGGATGAGCACCACAGCGCTCATATGAGCTCGCGTAGAAGTAGAACGACGCGGGGCGTGACGTACGGACGACGTCACCATTGGGGCTCGTTTCGAAAACCAGTAAAAAAAAAAATTTGTAACTGTACTAATGTGTAATCATCACGCGATACGATGAAAACTACCAAGCTCGTGCAATAATCTGTAAAGTTAAGAGCAGATTTAAAACCTTGCTTTTAGCTAAAAGCTTATGGTTTGGGATTTATGGAAAGGCAGTCCATGTACTATTACGCTCGTCCTGACGATGCCTCGTTAAAAAAACATTACGTCATACCCGTTTTTAGTTTTGAGGCTAATGCACTTCCGGTTGCAGAAAATACAGAAACGTGATTTGTTGTGTAAATTACAGTGGTCCTGAGACAAAATGTTACTACGGCTGTAGTAAAAGTGATTGAAAAATATTTTATATACAGCTCTTGTCTTGTGCCTCCCTCTTTATGAGCATCCATCCATCCATTTTCTGAGCTGCTTCTCCTCACTAGGGTCGCGGGCGTGCAAGAGCCTATCCCAGCTGTCATCGGGCAGGAGGCGGGGTACACCCTGAACTGGTTGCCAGACAATTGCAGGGCACATAGAAACAAACAACCATTCGCACTCACAGTCATGCCTACGGGCAATTTAGAGTCTCCAATTAATGCATATTTTTGGGATGTGGGAGGAAACCGGAGTGCCCGGAGAAAACCCACGCAGACACGGGGAGAACATGCAAACTCCACACAGGCGGGGCCGGGGATAGAACCCGGGTCCTCACAACTGTCAGGCTGACGCTCTAACCAGTCGTCCACCGTGCCGCCTCTTTATTACCAATTTATGTATAAAATAAAACAGATAATATAAGTTTTAAATCAGCTTCTTTCGGTATGATTTTGTTAATGTCTTCATCGTACTTGTTGAAACTTTAAAAAAAAAAATGTTTTTTTTTTTAAATTGTACTGTATAGTTAAGTTTGTTCTTGACCAGTTAGCGTAGCAGCTAACACAGCTAGTATGTATGCTGGAGCAAAAACTTTATAACATTAGTTGCGACCCTGCTCCTGTAGTTACAATAATACTAAAATGAAATTAATATTTAAATGAAATTGTGAAGGATTTATTCAACAATATTTTTGAAATATATATTTTTCACGACAGTGAGACCTGGAAGGGCGTGATTGGGAGGAACGGCCCCCCCCGATCAGAACCCGAGCGGTGTTCTGTGCTCGACACGGATTGTCCATAACGAACACCATGTTCAAGCATAAGGGTGTCCACACGTGCACTTGGCACCAGGACACCCTTGGTCGCAGTTCGATGATCGACTTTGTGGTCGTGTCATCGGACTTGCGGCCGCATGTCTTGAACACTCGGGTGAAGAGAGGGGCGGAGCTGTCAACTGACCTGGTGGTGAGTTGGCTCCGAGGGTGGGGGAAGATGCCGGTCCGATGTGGCAGGCCCAAACGTATTGTGAGGGTCTGCTGGGAACGTCTGGCAGAATCCCCTGTCAGAAGGAGTTTCAATTCCCACCTCCGACAGAACTTTGCTCATGTTCCGGGGGAGGCGGGGGACATCGAGTCCGAGTGGACCATGTTCCGCGCCTCCATTGCTGAGGCGGCCGACCGGACCTATGGCCGTAAGGTGGTTGGTGCCTGTCGTGGCGGAAATCCCCGAACCCGTTGGTGGACACCAACGGTGAGGGATGCCGTCAAGCTGAAGAAGGAGTCCTATCGGGCCTTTTTGGCCTGTGGGACTCCTGAGGCAGCTGATGGGTACCGGCTGGCCAAGCGGAATGCAGCTTTGGTGGTCGCTGAAGCAAAAAACCGGGCATGGGAGGAGTTCGGTGAGGCCATGGAGAAAGACTTCCGGACGGCTTCGAGGAAATTCTGGTCCACCATCTGACGTCTCAGGAGAGGAAAGCAGTGCACCACCAACACTGTGTATAGTGGGGATGGGGCGCTGCTGACCTCGACGTTGTGAGTCGGTGGGGAGAATACTTCGAAGACCTCCTCAATTCCACCGACACGCCTTCCCATGAGGAAGCAGAGTGTGGGTTCTCTGAGGTGGGCTCTCCTATCTCTGGGTTTGAGGTCAACGAGGTAGTTAAAAAGCTCCTCGGTGGCAGGGCCCCGGGGGTGGATGAGATTCGCCTGGAGTTCCTAAAGGCTCTGGATGTTGTGGGGCTGTCCTGGTTGACACGCCTCTGCAACATAGCGTGGACATCGGGGACAGTGCCTCTGGATTGGCAGACTGGGGTGGTGGTCCCCCCTTTTAAGAAGGGGGACACGGAGGGTGTGTTCCAACTACAGGGGGATCACACTGCTTAGCCTCCCTAGTAAGGTCTATTCAGGGGTGCTGGAGAGGAGGGTCCGTCGGGAAGTCGAATCTCAGATTCAGGAGGAGCAGTGTGGTTTTCGTCCTGGCCGTGGAACAGTGGACCAGCTCTACACCCTCGGCAGGGTCCTCGAGGGTGCATGGGAGTTCGCCCAACCAGTATACATGTGTTTTGTGGACTTGGAGAAGGCGTTCGACTGTGTCCCTCGGGGAGTCCTGTGGAGGGTGCTTCGGGAGTATGGGGTACAGAATCCCCTGATACGGGCTGTTCGGTCCCTATACAACCGGAGTCAGAGTTTGGTCCGCATATCCGGCAGTAAGTCGGACTCGTTCCCGGTGAGGGTTGGACTCCGCCAAGGCTGCCCTTTGTCGCCGATTCTGTTCATAACTTCATAACATAACAGGGATGAGATCCTGCCCCAAGTGGAGGAGTTCAAGTATCTTGGGGTCTTGTTCACGAGTGAGGAAAGAATGGAACGGGAGATCGACAGGCGGATCGGTGCAGCGTCTGCAGTGATGCGGACTTGGTATGGGTCTGTTGTGGTAAAGAAGGAGTTAAGCCGAAAGGCGAAGCTCTCAATTTACCGGTCGATCTTCGTTCCTACCCTCACCTATGGTCATGAGCTGTGGATCGTGACCGAAATAACAAGATCCCAGATACAAGCGGCCGAAATGAGTTTCCTCCGCAGGGTGTCCGGGCTCTCCCGTAGAGATAGGGTGAGAAGCTCGGTCATCCGGGAGGATCTCAGAGTAGAGCCGCTGCTCCTCCGCATTGAGAGGAGCCAGATGAGGTGGCTGGGGCATCTGATTCGGTTGCCTCCCGGACGCCTCCCTGGTGAGGTGTTCCAGGCACGTCCCACTCAGTGACCGTCACTGAGTCAGTGACGGTGTGAATGTGAGTACGAATGGTTGTCCGTGTCTATATGTGCCCTGCGACTGACTGGTGACCAGTTCAGGGTGTCGTCCGCCTTTCGCCCGAAGTCCGCTGGGATAGGCTCCGGCGCCCTGCGACCCTAACCAAGATAAGTGGTGTTGAAAATGGATGGATGTATAGTTCATGCCCTGCGATTGGTTGGCAACCAGTTCAGAGTTTACCTCGCCTCCTGCCCGATGATAGCTGGGATAGGCTCCAGCACGCCTGCGACCCTAGTGAGGAGAAGCGGCTCAGTAAATGGATGGATGGATGGATGGATGGATAGTTCAGTTCATAGTTCATATATTCCAACTTTTGAGCTAAGTTCACCATTCCAAAAATGAACTAGTTCATCGTTCTTTTTTGTTTTTTCTCAGTATATTGCTGACAGGCTCTTCCCCTTAAAATACTGGCATTCCATGTCCCCATTGTTGCCACCCATTCAGTCCACACTTGTAGCCAGCTGCAGCTTTCACCCTAAATCTCCAAAACATGAGGAAAAACTGCGGCACGGTGGGTGACTGGTTAGCACATCTGCCTCACAGTTCTGAGGTTGCAGGTTCAAATCCGGCCTGTGTGGAGTTTGCATGTTGTGCGTGGGTTTTCTCCGGGTACTCCGGTTTTCTCCCACATCCCCAAAACATTCATGAAGACTCTAAATTGCCCGTAGATGTGAATGTGGGTACGAACGGTTGTTTGTTTATGTGTGCCCTGCGATTGGCTGGTGACCAGTTCCTCTCACTCGAAGATAGCTGGGATAGGCTCCAGCACACCCGTGACCCTAATGAGGATAAGCAGAACAGAAAATGGATGGATAAGGGGAAAATGGCATCCATGGCAGAATTCCAAGGTGAAAGCCAAAAATCTGTTGACAAATACAGTGTTTATCCCCCAACATATGAAGACTCGTAACTAGTGTATTCAGACGTTATTTCCCCCCGGAAGTCCCTTAACACAACCTTGTGCAAGGTTGATGGTTTTTCACCTGCTTTTCTTGTGCCCTGCGTTTGGCTGGCATCCAGTCCTGGGTGTACCTTGCCTTTAGGCCAAAAGCAGCTGGGATAAACTCCAGCTCACTCATCACCCTGGTTTGGACAAGCCTTATAGAAAATGGATGGATGAATGAAACTTAATTAACACCAGGCACAAAACTAAAAGAAACGGGCTTTCTTCCTAGGCCACATGTCCACACTTGCACCATGCTTAATGAAAATTGGCCATGTTTTTCTTTAAGTACAGTACTCAGACATCATACAATCTGCGTTGCAAACATTTACGTTCATCTGATTCTGATTTATTGCGGCTCACCGGAGTTCGTCTGACTGTGTTTAATTGTCTTGGTGGAAATGTCTCATTTATCACTATAATGTGTTCATGAAACCCGCTGACCTCGTTCACCTTATGCACGGCGCCTCTCATTTGTCACGGACGGGAGAACATGGGTGTAATTGATAGAAATAATCATGACTGTGATCTGTGTAGTTGATTAATGAAGCGTGACGATAAACTCAAAAGTTGGAACACATTGTAGCGCTGTCTTACTGAGGTTATCCATAACACTTATGCTTATTTGCTTTGATGATTCGAGATAGTTATACTCCATGTTAAAGCAACAAAGGTACTGTAAATTATAATACTTCACTAAATCATGGTATGACAAAAGTATGATGAAGTAAAATGCAACAACTGAATTCCAATCAACTGCTCCTGATTTAATCATTCTGATTAAGGAGCTGATTCCTTATAAGGAGCATTCTGATACCTTATAAGGAGCTGATTCCTTATAAGGAGCATTCTGGCACAAAGCCACACAATGGTGACGCCACTGTAATTATATTCATTGATTATTTTTGAAAAATAAAACTTCAGGCTCTACTCCAATTATTTCAAAAACACATTCAATAAAGGGACATATGAGGGCGCCATAACGCAAGTTAAGCTATTATTTTAAAGTGACTGAAATAATATTGAATGATAAATGCACATGTAACCCAAGACTCATGTATACCTAAACCTAACGCACATCACTTAATCCAGAATTGTTACTTAATGCTCACATCAATCGGTAAAACCTCTGGCTATAAAGATGGATAGAAATATATTTAGTCATTTAGATGTTTTTCATGAACACAGCAAGCACACACAATTTTCACATCAGCTTTACCAGCTTTTCCAGTGGCGGCAGGGCAGCTCAGCAATGAAAAGGTGGCAGCAGTAGCTCAGTCTAGAAAGACTTTGGGACCAGCGGGTCGAAGACTTGAAACCTTCCTAATCACCTCATCTTATTATTACTTACACACAAATGGATAGATTACTAGTTTTGACACCAGAAGTCAATGAAAGTAGTTTGTTTGACTATTGCTCAATTTATTTTAAAAAGGTATTTGGTAGCAAAATATTCTCGTTGTATGTCAATGTCATAAAAAGTGAAGAAAATTTGCACTTTTGGTGATTTTAACAAGAAACATGAAGTAGACACACATGATTTGCTTTAGGAGGCCCCATAAAATTAAGTGGTGGGCCGGTTCTGGACCCCAGGCCTTGAGTTTGACACAGACACTGGGTGGGGTGTTTCACATTTTACTGCTCCAAATAACGTGCACGCGCAGGCACACACACACACACGCACACACAAACACACACACACACACACACACACAATATTAAGCCTTATTAGACAGTTATGCCATGGCACACACATGCAGTCCCCTCACAAAGTATTGGATCGGCAAGGTCAATTCCTTTGTTTTTGTTGTATACTGAAGACATTTGGGTTTCAGATCAAAAGATGAATATGAGACAAAAGTTCAGAATTCCAGATTTAATTTCATGGTATTTACATCTAGATGTGTTAAACAACTTAAGACAGAGCTCCTTTTGTTTGAAGCCACCCACTTTTCAAGTGAGCAAAGGTATTGGAACAGACATTATTAAATTGACTTAAAGTGAATAACATTTAATATTTGGTGGCATAACCCTTACTTGCAATAACTGCATCAAGCCTGCGATCCATTGACTTCACCAGACTCTTGCATTCTTCATGTAGGCCTTTACTGCAGCCTCTTTCAGTTCTTGTTTGTTTCTGGGGGTTTCTCCCTTCAGTCTTCTCTTCAGGAGGTAAAATGCATACTCTATTGGGTTAAGGTCTGGTGATTGACTTGGCCAGTCTAAGACCTTCCACTTTTTCCCCCTGATGAAGTCCTTTGTTGTGTTGGCAGTGTGTTTTGGGTCATTGTCTTGTTGATGATGAAGCTTCTCCCGATTAGTATGGATGCGTTTTTCTGTAAATTGCCAGACCAAATGCTTTTGTAGACCTCAGAATTCATTCTGCTGCTACCATCATGAGTCACATCATCAATAAAGATTTGTGAGCCTGTTCCAGAAGCAGCCATGCAAGCCCAAGCCCTGGACATTACCTCAACCATCCTTCACAGATGAGCTTGTGTGTTTTGGATCATAAGCAGATCCTTTCTTTCGCCATACTTTGGCCTTTCCATCATTTTGGTAGAGGTTAATCGTGTCCTCATCAGTCCAGAAAACTTTGTTCCAAAACTTTTGTGGGCCATCTCCGTCCTTCTTTGCAAAATCCAATCTGGCGTTCCAATTCTTTTTGCTGATGAGTGGTTTTGCACCTTGCAGTATGGCCTGTATATTTCTTCTCTCAAAGTCTTCTTCGAACAGTGCATTGTGATACCTTCACCCCTGCATTGTGGAGGTCGGCGCTGATGTCATTGACTGTTGTCTTCGGGTGTTTCGTCACAGCTCTCACAATGTTACTGTCATCAATTGGTGTTGATACCCTTGGCCGACCTGTTCAATGTCTGTTGCTCGGTACCCCAGTAGTTTCTTTCTTTTTCAGGACATTCCAAATTGTTGTATTGGCTATGCACAATGTTTGTGCAATAGTTCTGATCAATTTTCCCTCTTCTCTCAGCTTCCAAAATGGTTTGCTATTCTCCCATAGACAGCTCTCTGGTCTTCATGTTTGCTTAACAGCAAATGCAGTTTTCACAGGTGAAACCCAAAGCTACCTAATGTTTAAGCAATCAGTCTAAAAGGCAACACCTGAGCAACTAGAAACAGCCAGTCACATGTTCCAATACTTTTGCTCACTTGAAAAGTGGGTGGATTCAAACAAGAGGTGCTCTGTCCTGAGTTATTTAACACATGTAGATTTAAATATGAAAAAAACATGAAAAAAGCTGGAATTCTGAACTTTTGTCTCATATTCATCTTTTGATCTAAAATCCAAATCTTCAGTATACAACAAAAACAAAGCAATTGACCTTGCCGTTCCAATATTTTTAGATGGGACTGTTCACACCGAGACAATAGTCAGTTAGCTAGTCAGTATCACAGGTATTAACACATGCCCCTGGCAAGGCTTGCTTCTCTCATTCCAGTTCAAAAAGGACACCTGTAATGTTTCCTAGCTGGAAGAAAATGCCAGCTAACTCCTACCTAACAACATAAAAAGTGAGCTACGGTTAAATGCAGGAAAAAAAAGAGGCCTGGTATTGATTATAATGTGTTGGTATTGAGTGGTAGAAGTTAAGAAATTAGCCACATATCCTGGTTTAAACAAGATAGGCCTACTTACACCACTAATCCAAATGACTGTATTGCTCTGCCAGATCGTGTTCGCTGCTCATAACAAAAAATAAAGTGTGCACACATTTTTAGCTTGCGGGCCTCAACATAGTATTTAGACAGTTAACTGTAGCTTGTAGGTAGCTGGGGTGGCGCAAATTAGCCTTCAGGAAGCATTCCCCCTTACCGAACAGCAGAAAGCAGCAAGGTTGGGCGACGATTCTATGTGGACGTGCCGGTTTTTGTTTGTTTTTTTTGTTTTTTGTTTTAATATAGTGTACATGACCGCGCGCTGGCCACAATGTTTGCTTGTGTCATAACAGTATCATGTTTCGGCCATTTTGTTTCAGTGACAAAAGTCTTTCGGTTCGAAACCGACAAATGCACTTTTGGATCATTTTCGGCCAAAACATTTTAGTGACCGAAATTTCGGTGCATCACTACTGTTGATAATGCAAAACATTTCAAACTGCGATTCAAACTTAAAGTAGCATTTTCGGTTGGCTTTCCTTTTTCAAAGCTGGAATTAAATATGAAAAGGAATAAAAAATAATTGAATATAATTTATGGAATGTGTTGAAATTTGGGACAAACTCTAGTCTAACAAATTGAAAACTAAAATTTCAGTGTTGTAAAGTTTTGTGGAGGAGACCACTAGAACAGGTTCCAAATGGACAACGGCTGTGAGGGTGGGATCGTAATCACTGTGGAATTCAGCACAGTTGAGATTGATTTATTCTACAATAGTGTGACAATGAAATAACATGGTCCATATTTTCTAAGCCTTTTTGGCTTTAGGATAAATACAACTTGGAATTAAGTAACTATGAATTTCTTTGTCTTAAGTTCAAAAACATGAATCACAGTATTTTCTCATTTTTGAAAAACCAAAGGCATTTGCCGACTTGTCTGGGAATTCTTAGTATGAATCTACATTGTTCTTTTTTTTTTTTTTCTATCAGGTGGATTTGTCAGGCAGGAATATCAACTTTACTTTTGAGTTTCAGTGTTTTGAACGGCATCTAAAAGGATGTCTTGTTGCACTTATTTCCAGTGTTATTTTGTCATTAATTGCACCTCGTAAAACACCACAAACACAGTAGAGCACTCACAGCATCTGTGTTAATTTGAATGGCCTGATCAGTACGCAATTGGGTGTGGAAACTTTCACAAGGGGGCTCATATTAGTAATGGGAAAAGTGAGGTCAGCATGAGACAAAGAGCTCCAAATGTACACTACATATACTGTGCAACATTGCAGGTGGAGTTGCGCATAATGCAGGATAAACTTCACCATTTCCCTGAAACGTCGGTCTTGCATCATAGTCTGAATTTGGCTAATTTGTTGAGATTTAGTTTAGTGGGACAATAAATATGTCAGTGTGTATTTTGGCATGTGAACATTTTCATGTCCAACAGTGAGGTTTCACGCTTCCATTTCAAGCCAAGTATTTCAAAGCTAAAACTATTGATAAAGATCATGTGTTGCATTTGTAAACCTTGTTAAATTTTCAACAAAATTAGAAAATGTACCTCAAACTGAGCATATAAAATTTCTTATGACCTGTACAAAGTCATCAACACAGCGCATGTAAGATTGAACTTTTAATGGATATGATAGAGAGAGTTATTGTTGTTGAAAGTAGCACTTAATGGAAATAGAATGTACAGGAATAAACACCCTTGTAATGATCCCAGTGGTGTCTGGGGATTGTTTGCAAATTGTTGCTAATAAATACTAAGAACAAGCTCAAAGAATAACTCACAGGATCCTTTACCTTGGCACTCTTAAGGGTTTCTGTGATCAGGTTTCTTTTATTGTAGGTATCCCATTTATCTGTTGAAATTGCATTTTAGAGCACTTTACTATTTGGTAATGGACACATATTTAGCTCATTTGTGGTGTGTCTTTAGTAAAACGTCACGTTTGTACTGGTAGTTTTCTACCATGTGACAAAGTCACTTCAAATATTGTCAGATTTCATTGTTGGACACAATAATGTTCTAAAGCAAGGCTCAAAGAAGCGCAGCTGTGAAAACAGAAGACATGAATCCTCCACTAATGCTCCAGAAACAGCGAATGCAATTTATCAGTTTAGAACCCATGTGGATAAATTCTTCACCCAAGCCTCTCAAACTCAAATGTTATATCTCAAGCCAAATGATTAGAGCTGAGCTTTAGTTTCTGTTCACATGGAAATTCAGAAGATTGGCCTATTAGACAAGACTTGCCAGCCATGAGTTGAGAAAAAACATTGAAAAACAAATGACACTGAGAAAGGCAAATCTTTAATTATACAAATACAATAGAATCTATTGATTGAATTGTTTAGTTGGTTGAACTAGGATGGTAGAAAATGTCTTGATACTATGGATACCCTAATCAGCGAAACTAGCAGTACCGTCAGCTTTCTCTTATTATCTTTGGCTTTAGTCAGGACACGGGATTTAAATGTTCTCCAAGAAACACTGTTGAACTTGTGAGAAAACACAGTGTATGTATTGTGAGACTTGTGAGTCTCCGCCTCCTAGTTGTTCTGGGCACCGCAGCGAGGAAATGCAGTACTTTTGCACACAGTGGCACTAAAACATTTGTTTTAGCAGATAGAGCAGACTAAAATCTTGGAAACATTTATGTTTATACTCAGATATCGTCGGCATAGTATAGATAACAAAATGCTAATTACAAGAGCATGCCCAAGATTTGTATATATATATATATTTTTTTAATAGGAATGTGTCAATTGACAGACTGTGTGACTCTGTAAGGGCCACTGTAATACACTGTAATATAGTACAGTGACCTGTGTAGGGACAGTGAACTCCACATCCTTAAGCGCCTTCGTTCGCATCAGTGGTTATCAGGGGCAATTGCAAGTTATTTATGTCGTTATTATGATCAGGCCCAGGCCTGTTAGCTCAGGAGCTGGCTGGTGGCTCGCGCCTCTCGTTGCGGATAGCCTCGCGACCACACAATGGGATACATTTCAGCCACTGGAGGCCTTATGTAGATATATTTTTGCTGTTCAAACATGAACCATAGGTATGTAAAAAACGTTTGCCGTCTAGACAAAGAGCATACATTTTTCAGCAGAGCGTGGTTTCACGCATTCAGCAGACACGCCCACAGTATCTGACAGCAGCAACAATGGCTTAATTTTTCATGATTTTAAAAGCCTCCTTATCCATAGTTGCCAATTTTTTTTATCATTCAAATTTGGCAGGGTTGTTAAAAACACTGTTCTCTGTGGTGTGTCGAATTTAGAAGACATATTTTCACTTACAGAGACTTTTATGTCCATTAACAGCCGCCCTGAAATTGGCTGGTGATAAGTCCACGTTGTAGTCTGCCTTTCGCCCTAAATCAGCTGGAATGGGCTTCAGCCCTACGTGACACTGAACAGGATATGTAGAACAGAATATGGATGGATGGAAGACAGCATGACTAAATGTTTCTCGCTTCACTCTCTCAAAAAAAAAAGTACAACCAAGTAAAAATTACTACATACTCAGATATTGCATATAATTGGTCAGAAATGCTGTGGCTGGTTGATAAATAGCAATCCCAGGGTATGATCCAAATATGACTCCAGGACTGTGAACACCATAGAGGATACAATCAAGCTGATCAGGATACAAGCTGATTGGATGCTGTTGATGGTGAGGTAATGTTATGACATAACTGCCACATCACTCGTTGAAAAAACATTTCCTGGCCAATGACATACATTTTCTCATAGAGCAACAAAAACAGCAGTTCATAAACACGCACCACTCTTCTTAATCAGCTTTAATGCCAGAAACAAATCTATTGTTCACAGGCACCACTGTATGCTGCATGTATATGTTTAATCTTTTACAAATTTTAAGGGGACATTCCTGTCAGAATAATAACTTACAGTATGTGTCAATGTAGTGATAATAGCTTTCAATGAGGAATGGATAATGGAGAGCCCTAGATCTCATGTTAATGTTCCTCTCAGCTTGTAACCATGGGTGGACAGGTAAAATGACATTTACACAAATTTCAATATGTCATCAAAGCTGTGAAGAAATATTTAAATCAGCTTAATTCATTGTTTCAGGCTCATTTAGCAACATCAGTTGGTTGGTTCTGCAAAAGTACGAAATATCTTTTTATATTGTTAATAATCTGCTCAAAACATTGCCGTCAATACTCAAACTTGGCAGCACTTGCTTATTTGAAAAAGTAACAACAATCAGCTCTTTACTGTGAAGTGAGTTTTCAAAACAAAGTGGTGAGGTTTGGACTGAAGTGGATTCACTTATTTTAAAGGACAGTTTTGATAGCCAATGGAGATGCCATCTAAAAACTAGACATTATCAAACAAGCTTCCATTGGTTGTTTTACAGTTCATCCAGTAGAACACACAACATTAGGTTCCAACTAAATATTAAAGTGGAATTCATATTTAAATTGAAGTGAGTGAGAAAAGAAAGAAAGTGAAATCCCTTTCTTTCTTTAAAACTAAAAATAGAAGGAATCGGGCTCTGGAAATATTGTGCGCATATTACAGAGATTCATGTTGCTGAACACTGTCAAGATTTCCTGTTTTCAGTGTTGGACTTGTGTGTCAGTGAATGTCACACTACAGCCAGTCAGTGCAGATTTGAATGAAGGAATTTTGAAGCTAAGATGTCATGATGGCGCTCTTGCACCAGCTCTTCTTTTGCATATAGGATGTTTGCCAGGAAGCAATTTAGACTTTACCTGGCAACAAACCACACAAAAAGATATCCACGGATTGCTATTTTTGTCAAAGAGCCTCTGAAGTCAGATAAATGTTTTTAACCAAATGGCAAATAAAGTGTCGTCACACCGCTCAAAGCAGACATTTTTAGGGAACATGTTTTCAAGATATGATGGATGAATTTGGGGCTTAAATATTTTCTCACTGTTTCCATCCCAAATGTTCGCTGGTGTTTGTAGACGGCAAGCTTTCTCACGATTTTCTCACTGTTTCCATCCCAAATGTTTGCTGGCGTTTGCAGATGGTAAGCTTTCTCACGATTTTCTAGGAAATCAAGATATTTTTGAAATATGTTTTAATCGCTATTTGTTGCAAGACAATTCAAGAACCTATTTGAGTCACAAGAGTTCCATGAAACATTGATGTGCCAAGCAAGACCTTAAGACATTTTGGTCCAGATCTATAAAGCTAATGGTGTGAATCTTTTTATTCACTTTTTTGTTTTTCAACCTACAGTCTAAAGTGTGGTGGAGGGTTGAAGAAGAGAGTAGAGGGAGGATGGAGCGGGTGGAGGAAAGTGTCGGGGGTGATGTGTCAAAAGAGCACCAGCTAAAGTGAAAAGAAGCAATGACCAGAAGACAGTAGACAGAGTTGGAGGTGGCAGAGTGAAGATGCTGAGAGTCTCTTTGGGAGTGTGACGATGGACAGGATCAGACTGGGAGGTTTGGAGGCCAGATTGACATGTGCGGAGGGGGGACATTGGATATATCGGTAAAAGGAGCTGGACCTGCCAGGTAGGAGGCGAAGAGGAAGACATTTAAAGTACAAATTTAAATGTGTGCTTTTTTTCTTTTTTTTTTTTTTTTAAAGCTGAAGTGTGTAACTTTTTAGTTAACCAAGAAAAAGTCAGGATGGCACGTTGGACGATTGGTTAGCACATCTGCCGCACAGTTCTGAGGGCCGGGGTTCCCAGCGCCGCCTGTAGTGGAGTTTGCATGTTCTTCCTGTGCCTGTGTGGGCTTTCTCCGGGCACTCCGGTTTCCTCCCACATCCCAAAAACATGCATTGTAGGTTGATTGAAGACTCTAAATTGCCCTTAGGTGTGAATGTGTGCACGAATGGTTGTATGTTTATATGTGCCCTGCGATTGGCTGGCAACCAGTTCAGAGTGTACCCCACCTCTTGCCCGAAGTTAGCTGGGATAGGCTCCAGCACGCCCGCGACCCTTGTGAGGATAAAGCGGTGCAGAAAATTGATGGATGGAAGAAAAAGTCATTTTCACCCAAGCCACTACTAGAAGATATGATACAATGCTGATTAAGCCTATCAGCTCCTCTAACATCTTGCTGTATTTTTCAGTATGTTATCTTTTATATTTCACGTAGACCGGCTAAATGTTCACGCTCCATGCTTGCTGGCTCACCGAAAATGATGTACTGGAAATGACGCATTTTACTTAGCAATGGGGAAAGCGTGGCCTATTTTCTCCCATTTGTAAAAAGCAAACTAAACATATTATTTTGCGTTTCTGTAACAGAAAATAATCATGCAAGAATCTGAATAATCCATCTTTTTCCCCACTGGCTGTCCTTCAAAATAAAATAAAAACATTCTACAATCGCATGATGCGGAGGCAGGAGCATAGCCTACGTTAAATCAAAGCGACGGGCTCTGTTGTGGTAATACAGAATTTTATTGTATAATTTGAGAAGGAGACTGATATACACATACACGTACATATACTTGATGATGATGGTTATTCAAATCTGCCTTTGCCAAAAGTCTGCAATCTCCTACTTTGTCACACAGTGCAACATAAAATCAGAAAAAAACTGAAAAAAAATCCTATTGTACAATTTAGTAGTAGTTCCATCCATCCATCCATTTTCTGAGCTGCTTCTCCTCACGAGGGGTCACGGGCGTGCTGGAGCCTATCCCAGCTGTCATCGGGCAGGAGGCGGGGTACACCCTGAACTGGTTGCCAGCCAATCGCAGGGCACATACAAACAAACAACCATAGTCATAGTCATGCCTACGGGCAATTTAGAGTCTCCAATTAATGCATGTTTTAGGGATGTGGGAGGAAACCGGAGTGTCCGGAGAAAACCCATGCAGGCACGGGGAGAACATGCAAACTCCACACAGGCGGGGCCGGGGATTGAACCCGGGTCCTCAGAACTGTGAGGCTGACGCTCTAACCAGTGCCGCCTTTAGTAGTAGTTATGGGGCAAAAATAATTCAACCTGAAACAGATGTTTGCAACAGCTGACTGCTTTCGTGGTTGGTCTAGAAACCACAAATGGTCTTTCAAGGCAAAGGCTGAGTTTATCCAGTCATGCTTGTCATTAATGCAATGCAGGCCCAAGGGGGGCACTAGCCAGTGCAAACTGTAGGCCGGTTCCAAGCCCTGATAAATGCAGAGGGTTGCATCAGGAAGGGCATCCGGCTTAAAACTTTGCCAAACAAATATGAGCGTTCATCCAAAGAATTCCATACCGGATCGGTCGTGGCCCGGGTTAACAACCTCCGCCACTGGCGGCGTCAACCTGCAGGGCGCCGGTGGAAATTCAGCTACTGTGGGTCGAAGACAAAGGAGGTGGAAAGCGGGTTCTTCGGCAGAAAGAGAAGAGGAAAGCACAGAGCCTAGTACTGAATGTGGGGACTTTGAATGTTGGGACTATGACAGGAAACTCTCGGGAGTTGGTTGACATAATGATTCGGAGAAAGGTTGATATATTGTGTGTCCAGGAGACCAGGAGGAAAGACAGTAAGGCTAGAAGTTTAGGGGCAGGGTTTAAATTATTTTACCATGGTTTTTTTGGAAAGAGAAATGGAGTCAGGGTTATTTTAAAAGAAGAGTTGGCTAAGAATGTCTTGGAGGTGAAAAGAGTATCAGATCGAGCGATGAGGCTGAAATTTGAAATTGATGGTGTAATTTGTAATGTGATTAGTGGCTATGCCCCACAGGTAGGATGTGACCTCGAGGTGAAAGAGAAATTCTGGAAGGAGCTAGATGATGTAGTTCTGAGCATCCCAGACAGAGAGAGAGTCGTGATTGGTGCAGATTGTAATGGACATGTTGGTGAAGGTAATAGGGGTGATGAAGAAGTGATGGGTAAGTACGGCATCCACGGAAAGGAACTTGGAGGGACAGATGGTGGTAGACTTTGCAAAAAGGATGGAAATGGCTGTAGTGAACACTTTTTTCCAGAAGAGGCACGAACATAGGGTGACCAACAAGAGCGGAGGTAGAAGCACGCAGTTGGATTACATCTTGTGCAGACGATGTAATCTGAAGGAGGTTACCGACTGTAAGGTAGTGGTAGGGGAGAGTGTGGCTAGATAGCATAGGATGGTGGTGTGTAAGATGACTCTGGTGGTGGGGAGGAAGATTAGGAAGACAAAGGCATAGCAGAGAACCATGTGGTGGAAGATGAGACAGGACGAGTGTTGTGCAGCTTTTCGTGAATATGTGAGACAGGCTCTCGGTGGACAGGAGGAGCTTCCAGAAGACTGGACCACTACAGCCAAGGTGATCAGAGAGGCAGGCAGGAGAGTTCTTGGTATATCTTCTGGAAGGAAAGGAGAGAAGGAGACTTGGTGGGGGAACGTCACAGTACAGGAAATCATGCAAGGAAAAAGGTTAGCTAAGAAGAAGTGGGACACTGAGAGGAAAGAGGAGAGGCGAAAGGAATACATTGAGATGCGACATAGGCCAAAGGTAGAGGTGGCAAAGGCCAAACAAGAGGCAAATGATAACATGTATGCTAGGTTGGACACTAAAGAAGAAGAAAATTATCTATACAGGTTGGCCAGACAGAGGGATAGAGATGGGAAGTATGTGCAGCAGGTTAGGGTGATTAAGGATAGAGATGGAAATATGTTGACTGGTGCCAGTAGTGTGCTAGATAGATGGAAAGAATACTTTGAGGAGTTGATGAAGGAGAAAAATGAGAGAGAAGGGAGACTAGAAGAGGCATGTGTGGTGGACCAGGAAGTGGCAATGATTACTAAGGGAAATGAAAGGCATTGAAGAGGATGAAAGAAAAATGGAAAGGCACTGGGTCCTGATGACATTCCTGTGAAGGTATGTAAGCATCTAGGAGAGGTGGCTGTGGAGTTTTTGACCAGCTTGTTCAATAGAATTCTAGCACGTGAGAAGATGCCTGAGGAATGGAGAAAAACTGTGCCAGTGCCCATTTTTAAGAACAAGGGTGATGTGGAGAGCTATGGGAACTATAGAGGAATAAAGTTGATGAGCCGCACAATGAAGTTATGGGAAAGAGTAGTGGAGGCTAGACTCAGGACAGAAGTGAGTATTTGCAAGCAACGGTATGGTTTCATGCTGAGAAAGAGTACCACAGATGCATTATTTGCCTTGAGGATGTTAATGGAAAAGTACAGAGAAGGTCAGAAGGAGCTACATTGTGTCTTTGTAGATCTAGAGAAAGCCTATGACAGAGTACCCAGAGAGGAACTGTGGTATGGCATGCTGAAGTGTGGAGTGGCAGAGAAGTATGTTAGAAAAATATACGAGGGTAGCAGAACAGTGGCAAGGTGTGCTGTAGCTGTGACAGACGAATTTAAGGTGGAAGTGGGACTGCATCAGGGATCAGCGCTGAGCCCCTTCCTGTTTGCAGTGGTGATGGATAGGTTGACAGATGATGTTACACTGGAATCCCCGTGGACCATGATGTTTGCAGATGACATTGTGATCTGCAGTGAAAGCAAGGAGCAGGTGGAGGAACAGTTAGAAAGATGGAAGCATGCACTGGAAAGCAGAGGAATGAAGATTAGCCGAAGTAAAACAGAATATACGTGCATGAATGAGAGGGGTGGTGGGGGAAGAGTGAGGCTACAGGGGGAAGAGATAGCAAGGGTGGAGGAGGAGAGAGGAGAGAGTATATTGGTAGAAGGATGATGAGGATGGAGGTGCCAGGCAAGAGAGCTCGAGGAAGACCAAAGAGAAGGTTGATGGATGTCGTGAGGGAAGACATGAGGTGAGTTGGTGTTCGAGAGGAGGATGCAGGAGATATGCAAGAGGCTTTCATGGAAAAGGATGACGCGCTGTGGCGACTCCTAAAGGGACAAGCCGAAAGGAAAAGAAGAAGAAGAAACATGTAATTAATGCCATTAATGCTTGAAAATATTAGTATATTTTACCATCGGTGGTGCAGTAATGAAATAATTAGTAGAATCTTGTGGAATTTCAGGCCTGGAAGCCTGAGTTGAACACCTGTTACTGCATTGAGAGAATTTATTCATCTACAGTCTTTGAATCCTCATGCAACAGCCCTGCAGATGATATACTGAATGTCTCTGAAATTCCTCACTGGAACATTAGCCAAAACTCTGTTGGTATATCTGCTGCCATATAAGGAGAGTCGCTCATTGATTTAGCCTATCTTTATACCTTCTCTGCTATATAAAGACTTACTGCAGTGAGCTAAGATAGGTTCTTTGACCCTGAACAGGATCAGCAGTATAAAATGGATAGCTGGATTCTGCAGTGATGTCATATCCCAGAATGCAGGGTTTGAGTTAGATTGGAGCCCATAGGGGCTAAGCCCCTATGAAGCTCAGCTCCCATATAAATAGCAGATTCATCGATCGGTAGGGTCTTTTATACACTTATTTTTTTAATTCCAAATATAGAATTTTTAATGTAAAATAATTAATAATCATTATCATGCAACATATACTGTAAGAAATGGACTATTCACTCCTGGTTGACAACCTCTTACAGCAACCTCCTTCATCACCGAGCCCAAAATTACACATGTACCGTGACAGTGGTTCTTTCCATGT
Source organism: Phycodurus eques (assembly GCF_024500275.1). NCBI lineage: Eukaryota > Metazoa > Chordata > Actinopteri > Syngnathiformes > Syngnathidae > Phycodurus > Phycodurus eques. The sequence continues at coordinate 21,983,348 of NC_084531.1, forward strand.
TATTTACATTTTGCATGGAACATTTAGTTTTAAAATTCAAAATGTGTCTAAATTTCCTTAGCTCTATAGCTATTTAAATTGCGCCATTGATCAAGGCTGTCATATTACTTGCATTCTAATAATTTGATCCCAGCTAAATTCAAGCAACACATTTTTGGAAGACCAGTATAAACCAAATCATGAAAGACAATACCTTGGCAAAAGTCAACTCAGTCCTGGACATTCCACAGGAATGGTTCCAATATATCCTCACGCTAACTAAAACATTATTAACAAAGCATGTGAGTATCATTACAATGTGTGTATAACGGTATTGCTCTTAGCTCGTTTGGTATGTGTGTGAGGTATCTATGAAACTATGGAATAGTTATCATAGCTAACTGACACCTCAGCCGTAGATAGACATGTAACTTCCTGTTTCATGGGGTTACTTGCACTTCCAAAAAGAAAGCAATACAAAGCAATACATTGATAAATAAAATGAATAAAGTGATCAAAAATGATCAGTGGAGGTCTGTGCTGTCCAAGTGCCTTTCTCGTTAAGGCCTTTCATCATTTTGTTTGACAGTCTGCTAAATCTCATGCAGATGTTAAATTAACGTGTCCATGCTGAGGACTGTCACTTTAAGACCGTATCTATCTATCTATCTATCTATCTATCTATCTATCTATCTATCTATCTATCTATCTATCTATCTATCTATCTATCTATCTATCTATCTATCTATCTATCTATCTATCTATCTATCTATCTATCTATCTATCCAACTTACGTACCTATCTACCTACATGCCTACAGTATTTACCTACCTAACCACCAACCCATCCATCCATCCATCCATCCATCCATCCATCCATCCATCCATCCATACATCCATCCATGACACCTGGATTCATTCACAGTGAACTAAAGACCTATTGTATGTGTATGTAACAAATGAGCAATACATTATAATTCATCTAATACTCAGTTATTACAGCAGTAGATCTCACTGGATGGCTTGTCAACACGTTTTCAAAGTCAACATGTTATCTTTCAGTCAGCTGAGTGTTTGCAGCAATACTGTAAGTCAGTAGGCTGTAAGTCAGTAGGCTGTTCCAAAACATGGAGCAAGACATCTGAATGCTATTAAACACTGGTTCCATGAATGAAATTATAATGTATATGTCGTGGGTGTGTGTTCTGGTTGTTGTCTTCCCCCTGTCTCATACACACCTGCTCCTTCCCCACCTGTGCCTCGTTTACCCTAATTACCCCATGCATTTAACCTCGTGTCTCATTCTTTCTGGTCGCCAGTTCGTTGTACCTTGTTGTCACGTTCCAGCATTCCTTGTTTCCACGTCACCGACTCATAGTAAGACGAGACCCTATTCTGATTCTTGACCTTGCCTTTTTGCCACACGTTTTTTGGATACTGTTGCCTTTGTGGATTGCCTGCCTGTTTACCGACCTCTGCCCGTTTATTAAACCTCTCTTTTTGAAACCGTCCATTTGAATTGGAATCATGCCTTTTGGGTCCTGTCCTTTGTTCCGTTCATGATAGTATACAGAATTTGCTCGGTTACAGACCTTTTTGAATCCACCATCTCCATCGAGTTGACTGATACGTGTGATGTCGTAACATGAAACACCAGGGTTTTTTTTTGGGTGAAAAAAGGATTGATCCAATTGGCACGATGGGGAGACTAATGCGCATATGCAACGTCAATCTGTGTGTCATGTTTTCTTCCAATCAACACATGTACTTTTCTTTACAGTCTCAAAATCTTGGCAAATACCACCATGTTTTTATTGCTGCTTTTGACTTTGGAGCCAGGTTAAAAAAGATAATGTTGATCTCTACAGTGATTGATTAGGGTTAACGTAATTACCTTCTCCTGTGGAATTTGGCAGTGTGGAAAGATGGAACTGACTAGAGTTGGAAACATAATGTAATGAGTAGATTCTTGATGATATCCATCAAAGGTGACTCATTTACTGCTACATAGAACTGTGACAGCGTCTCTTTTAGTATTACCTCATTGCTGCAAATTGGGAGATTGCCAAACTGATTTTCATTGTCCTTGTGACAGTGGCAATAAAGCTCTCTTCTATTCTATTCTATTCTATCCTTTATTATGCATTATTGATAACTTACAACAGGTTAGGGTATATAACTTACAACTTCAGAGCCACCAAAACCTTCATTTTGGTCATCATCAAAAACCCACAATGGTCACTGAAGTAAGTTTTAATGTTTACTGCAAAATATCAATTTAAAATGTGGGTGCTGACAGAAATTTTTGCCACCCCTGAGTTGGATGCCCGGGGCAACTGCCCCCTTTTTTCCTCCTTCTTAACAAAATGGTCTTACCAATTTAACCTATGTGCCGTGTGTTTTACTTGGCTCAGGAATGGCCAACTTAAATGATGGTGGGTGGGGAGGGGGGCACAATTTTTCATGTCATTCAAAATCCCAAAATTAAAGGTCCCATATTTTGGCTATTGAGACCTTCATAGAGTAACTGTCTAACATGGATTTAGTTAAAAGTGTCAATTTCATTTAAAAACAACAACTTGGTTTTGTCATACGAGTGAAACAGCTCCTCTGACAGCTACTTCTGTTTGACCCAATTTTCTATCCACTTTGTCGATATTTGGCTAAGACCACCTCCTTTCCTCTGATTGGTTGCCTCCATGTAGACGAACTACTTGTGAGAGTACGTGTTTGTCATGTTGACAGCGGCTCGGGAGCGGAGAGGGAAGGCAAAGATTTTCGCTAGTGATGTAGATAAGCCAGAGAAATTCGAATGATTTGATTTCAGGCCTCCCGGCAAAAAAACATCTGGTACTCAGGAATGTGTGGAAATGCACCCCTATGGGGGGCACAAGCCAGTACAAACTGTAGGTCCGGTCCCAAGCTGGATAAATGCAGAGGGTTGTATCAGGAAGAGCATCCATCTTAAAAACTTTGCCAAACAAATATCAGAATCAGAATCATCTTTATTTGCCAAGTATGGCCAAAAACACACAAGGAATTTGTCTCCGGTAGTTGGAGCCGCTCTAGTACGACAACAGATAGTCAATTGACAGAGAACACTTTGGAGACAAAGACATTGACAAAAAAACAGTCACTGAGCAGTAAAGGGTTGCTAGTTAACTGGTAATGCCGGTACTTTTTTTTTGTTTTTTGACAATTGTGCAAAAAGATGCAGAGTCCTCTAGCAGTTAGAGCAGTTCGAATGACTAATATTGTAATAGTCCAGTGCAATGACCATTGTGCAAAGGGCGCCGAGATTTCAAGGAGTGTATGCGGTTTAAAGTGTCAAGTAGTGCGATAATCTGGGACAATGTTGGTTGTGCAAATGTTGCAGATACTCCTCAATCAGTGTGCAAATGGAGTAGATGCTACTCTGGCATGAGTGGCCAGTATATGCAAATAGTGCAGCATGGCGAGACAACTACAGCGAGTACACGAGTAATGTATGATTCGCCCCACAGAAATGTGACAACGAACTCAAGTCAAAAAATTGCCAGCATTTTGTAATGGAATTATAGGTTAGGTGTTTAAGAAGTTGATTGCAAGAGGGAAGAAGCTGTTGGAATGTCTGCTATTTCTAGTTTGCATTGATCGGTAGCGCCTACCTGAGGGAAGGAGCTGGAAGAGCTGGTGACCGGGATGCGTAGGGTCTGAGAGGATTTTGCACGCTCTTGTCTTAGTTCTGGCAGCGTGCAAGTCCTCTATGGTGGGTTGGAGGGTACCGACAATCCTTTCAGCAGTTTTGATTGTCTGTTGCAGTCGGAGTTTGTCCTTTTTTGTAGCAGCACCAAACCAGACTGTGATGGAAGAACACAGGACTGATTCGATGGCCTCTGTGTAGAACTGTCTCAGCAGCTCCGGTGGCAGGCCGTGCTTTCTCATAAGCCGCAGGAAGTACATCCTCTGCTGGGCCTTTTTGAGGACAGAGTTGATGTTGGTCGCCCACTTCAGGTCCTGAGAGACTGTAATTCCCAGGAACTTGAAGGTCACGACGGTTGACACAAGGCAGCTGGACAGCGTGAGGGGCAGCTGTGGCGAAGGATGCTTCCTGAAGTCCACGATCATCTCTACAGTCTTGAGCGTGTTCAGCTCCAGGTTGTGTCGGCCGCACCACAGCTCCAGCCGCTCCGCTTCCTGTCGATATGCAGACTCGTCACCATCCTTGATGAGGCCGATGACATTGATGTCATCTGCAAACTTCAGGAGTTTGACAGTCGGGTGCACTGAGGTGCAGTCGTTCGTGAAGAGAGAGAAGAGCAGCGGAGAGAGGACACAACCTTGGGGCGCCCCAGTGCTGATGCTGCGTGTGGATGAGGTGGCCTCCCCCAGCCTGACCTGCTGTGTCCTGCCCGTCAGAAAGCTGTAAATCCACTGGCAGATGGCAGGTGAGACACTGAGCTGGAGAAGCTTGGATGAAAGGAGTTCAGGGATGATGGTGTTGAACGCTGAGCTGAAGTCCACGAACAGGATCCTCGCGTAGGTCCTTGCACTATCGAGGTGTTCTAGGATGAAGTGCAGTCCCATGTTGACTGCATCATCCGCAGACCTGTTCGCTTGGTAGGCAAACTGCAGGGGGTCCAGCAGGGGACCTGTGACATTCTTGAGGTGGCCCAGCACGAAACGTTCAAATGACCACAGATGTCAAAGCGAATGTGTCCTTTTCAAATCTGCAGTAGAAGGCGTTTAAGTCGTTGGCTAGTGTGCTATTGTTCTCAGCTTGGGGGGATCGTCGCTTGTAATTAGTCAGCGATTGGAATGCATGCCAGACTGATTTAGAGTCGTGAGCGCTAAACTGTTTTTCCAACTTTGCATAGTTCCTTTTTGCAATGTTAATTTCTTTAGTCAGCTGGTTTCTAGCTCGATTATAGAGGGCCCTTTTTCCGCTCTGATATGCATCTTCCTTAGCTTGGCGAAGCTGCTTAAGTTTAGCAGTGAACCACGGCTTGTTGTTGTTGAATGTGCAAAATGATTTTGTTGGTACACACACATCTTCACAGAAACTAATATAGGATGTAACAGTGTCCGTATATTCATCCAGACTGCCAGCTGAATTTTCAAAGACACTCCAGTCTGTGTAGTCTAAGATGATGAGCCAAAGAATGAAGTTATGGGAAAGAGTAGTGGAGGCTAGACTCAGGACAGAAGTGATATTTGCGAGCAACAGTATGGTTTCATGCCTAGAAAGAGTACCACAGATGCATTATTTGCCTTGTGGGTCTTAACGGAGAAGTACAGAGAAGGCCAGAAGGAGCTACATTTATTTTTGTAGCTCTAGAGAAAGCCTATGACAGAGTACCCAGAGAGGAACTGTGATACGGAAGTCTGGAGTGACAGAGAAGTATGTTAGAATCGTACAGGACATGTATGAGGGCAGCAGAACAGTGGTGAGATGTGTTGTAGGTGTGACAGAGGAGTTTGAGGTGGAGGTGGGACTGCATCAGTTATCAGCCCTGAGCCCCTTCTTGTTTGCAATGGTGATTGATAGACCGACAGATGAGGTTAGACTGGAAACCCCATGGACCATGATGTACGAAGATGACATTGTGATCTGCTGTGAAAGCAGGGAGAAGGTGGAGGAACAGGTTCATAAATCCTCCTTCTTCTCCAAGGTAAAAGAGTCTCTATTGGTCTTATGCGAATCATCAGCGCAATAAAATTAATCATGGCTGTCAACGTCTCTGCAAACTAGTTACATAGTTTTGCTGTTAAATGTGTTGAACATAAACGGATTCCTTTTCTTCTTCTCTGATGGAGAAGACTCAGTGGAAGCGCTACTAAGCAATGTCTGTTATCTCGTGGTCAACAGTGCTCTTACAATTTAAAACTGATCATTCACCATAGAGGAAACGTTTTTCAAAAATTAATCGAGGGGCTGCTCCAAGCGTGGGCACGGACCACCAGTTGCCCATCTCTGACTTAGATGATGAAGCAAAATATTAGAACCCCTTTCAGTAAGATACAAAATGAGGCTTTTCGTGCTGTCGCTGTTCTGTATTCTGTGTAGCAGATAAAAAACAGATGTTTTTACTTGAAGAGGAAATCCGTCATGTCAGATTTATTTTTCTATGGCTTGTGCTTGTTCGATAAACTTCTCATGGTGCGTCATGTTTATTGTGCAGATACACGCATCTTTGGACCAACAGGGTGTTCCAATAAGGATGTGAAAGGTTCCTCCAACTGAGAAGATTGTGTCAATATAAAGGAAAACAAAAATATTTATATCTGACTGCAGCAAGGACTACAAAACAGCTATACGAAGTATGAGTCAAATTGCATGCTTTGTGACTTGCTTATTGTTTGTTTCCTATTCTGTGTGTAGGATTTATTTTGTTCAAGAGCCTTAAACAGTACATGTAGAGTTCACAGTGTGCTATCAAACTGTTATTATTCTGTGAAATCCAGCTGCTTTCAACATCTTCTTTTGATACTCTTTTTAAGCTGGTTTTCCAATTTGCATTTCTCAACCAATATTTTTGTGATGTAATGTTTCAGGTTAGTGTCGTCTTGCAAAGCAAAAGCACTTATAATGATATGCAGCATATGTGTAATTGCGCCATCCTATTACGTGTTGCATAAACCTACAAAGCTAATTCTTGGAACAGGTCAGTGATGTCTGTTTTAAACTCTCTATGGTTAAATACTGCGAACGCGCCTGTCCAGGAACGTTCAGCAATTTAAGTTGTGATTTTTGTTGAGTTTGCGCAGAGAATTAAACAGCACTGTTTTGTCTGTGAGCACATTCCCATAGCATACGGAATTATGGCAGCTCCCAGGTGATGTCTTCATTTACCCAAAGTGTTTCAACTCTCAACTTTATAGCCAGTGTACTGTATGTCCAGTTTGTGTTTGGCCTGTCTAATGCACTAAATCTGTGCACTTAAAAAAAAAAAAAAAAAAAAAAAACAGACTGGATTGAACACAGGATGCTATTTTGAAACAAATCTTCTCTCTCCTGTAACCTTTAGAAGTAAAAATGCCTATGGTGACATTGAAGTTATTGTTTTGGATTTTGAATGTGCATCATCTTACTTAACGTGACCAGTACACATTATTTTTCATTTTCATTCTTAGCTCCTCACTCCTTGTTGAGGTCAGTCCATCTTTTGGAACAGATATTTCATGAAAGCCTTAGTTAAGGCAACATGTGCAGAGTTAATCCTTTGATGGTTGCTGAAGTGAGGTTTCGTGAGGTATGCTGAAAATTAAAGACTGAACCTAGAGATTTGCGGCGTTGTATGTTTTTCCCCCAGATTTTGGTTGCATTTCAAATTCTACTATCTCAAGGATGATGACTTTATTGTTGGCAGCATAGAGTGGTTATCTTTAAAAAAAAAAAAAAAAAAACACTTACAAGAGAATGTACGATTAGACATCCTGTTTTCACTTATGTGCCCATCGGAACAACTAATGGTCATGTGGGATTTAATGGTATACTCTTATTACCATTTGTTTTTTACAGAAATTATGAGAAATTATACTTGAGTTTCTCAAAACACACAACATTCTTCAGGGATAACATTTCTGGATGTTTTCTGACCGTGAAACGGGTATTCATCTCTGCCAGCCTGCAATTTCAACATCGAAAGGCTAAACATTTAGACAGATTCAGTGTTCTGTGGTCAACAACAACCTTGAAATAAAAGACTGAGTCTTCCTTGTGTTGCTATACACATGATAATCGTTTCATTGTGCATCTCGATTCCCATTTTCTCCATCACTGTTTGTCTTATAAACCTTTATAGACATCAAGTTAAATGACGCATTAATGTCAATGTTTATTTTAATTTCATCTCCTGCAACCGCACAGACTTCTTATTCAGTTCATTTATTGAATGTAAATATTTTGTAAGTTTTGCAGGTATATTTATTCATTCCCTCTTTAGCGTTGTAGACAAACCATGGTAAATGAGTTATTGAATGTCATGTTGTTTTGAAGATCGATGACTGATGCATAATTTTTACATTTTGCACACATCCATCCATCCATCCATTTTCTGAGCCGCTTCTCCTCACTAGGGTCGCGGGCGTGCTGGAGCCTATCCCAGCTGTCACAGTCAACTAAAAAAATATGTTTGCATTATGATATAGAGTATGTTGATTTTTGGCTTTATCATTTAACGCATTGAGTCATAAAAACACACGAGTATGTGATAACAGCATGGCCAATTCAACATTCTATTTTAGAGGGATCAATACAGATTAAATAGCATTTGTCATTACAGTCAAATTGATGTAAATCACCCAACCATTTGGTGACATCATTCATCCTACTGTATATGTCCTATACTTACCCCTGCCCCCAAATAAATTACAGTTAAACATACAGTATGATGTCAAGATACAAATGGGGAACTGCATATTTCTTTCTTTCATGTATGAATTTGACTTATTTATCGGTATCCTCCCTGATATATATTTAAAAAAAACAACAACACTTTAGGTGTTTTGTGCCACTTGCTTTTCCAATACTGGACTGCTGTTTGATGATTTAAGAGCTGAGGCATGAGCAGACACCAAGAGGCTTCCAAGTGATGATGTAAAGACAGGAAACAGGGGCCTTAAATTAGGCCACAAGCTTTCCACTGTTGTTTTGCACCTTGTTCAGTGAGGTGACAGAGCTCTGACAGTTTTCGCTTGTGCTAGCCAGGGACCTCCTTAGTCCGGCATTGGATTGCCAAAAGTAAACAAAGCACACATTTTCTGGCATGGTGACTGGCAACACATTTTAGCACCTCTGAACTTTGAAAAGACGGCTTTAAAAGTAAGACAGAATCGGAATTTGGAACCCCAGTATCAGTGCCCAGTATGTGTCTTTAAATTAATAGGCATGTTTTTCCTCCATGTCTAATTAAATTTTTATTTTATTGACCAGGCATATTATCACAGGAATATCCTCTGCTCCTGCACATCACTGCAAGGTTAGAAGTGATACAGCTGGATGTTCCCCAAATACAATTTTAAAATGAATTAATAGGGATTAGGTTAATGCAGCCCTATGGGGGGCAAAATCCAGTGCAAACTGCAGGCTGGTCCCAAGCCAGGATAAATGCATTGGGTTGCGTTAGGATGGGCATCCGGCTTAAAACTTTGCCAAAGAAATATGAGCATTCATCCAAAGAATTCCATACCGTATCAGCCCGGGTTAACGACGTCCGCCACCGGCGCTGTTAACCTTCAGGGCACCGGTGGAAATTTAGCTACTGTGGGTTGAAGATGACAGGTGCAAAGCGGGTTCTTAGACATAAAGAGAAGAGGAAAGCACAGAGCCTCGAACTGAATGTGGGGACTTTGAATGTTGGGACTGTGACAGCAAAAGCATGGGAGTTGGTTGACATGATGGTTAGGAGAAAGGTTGATATATTGTGTGTCCAGGAGTGCAGGGGAAAAGGCAGTAAGTCTAGACGTTTAGGGGGAGGGTTGAATTTATTTTACAATGGTGGAGACGGGAAGATAAATAGAGTAGGGGTATTTTAAAGAAAGAGTTAGCTAAGAATGTCTTGGAGGTGAAAAGAGTATCAGATTGAGTGATGAGGCTGAAACTAGAAATTAGGGGTTTCATGTATAATGTGATTAGTGGCTATGCCCCACAAGTAGCATGTGACCTAGAGGTGAAAAAGAAATTCTGGAAGGAGCTAGACGAAGTAGTTCTGAGTATCCCAAACAGAGAGAGAGTCGTGATTGGTGCAAATTGTAATAGACATGCTGGCGAAGGAAACAGGGGTGATGAAGTAGTGATGGATACATTTGGCATCCAGAAAAGGAACTTGGAGGGACAGATGGTGGTAGACTTTGCAAAAGGATGGAAATGGCTGTAATGAATACTTTCTTCCAGAAGAGGCAGGAACATAAAGTGACCGACAAGAACGGGGGTAGAAGCATGCAGGTGGATTATTACATTTTGTGCAGACGATGTAATCTGAAGGAGGTTACTGACTGTAAGTGTCAAAGACAAAGAAGTTAAGAAGACAAAGGCAGAGCAGAGAATGTGGTGGAAGCAAGAGTGTTGTAGTCTTCTCGAGAAGAGGTGAGACAGGCTCTCGGTGGACAGGAGGAGCTTCCAGAAGAGTGGACCACTACGGCTAAGGTGATCAGAGAGACAGGCAGGAGAGCACTTTGTGTATCTTCTGGTAGGAAAGGAGAGAAGGAGATTTAGTGATGGAACCTCAAAGTACAGGAAATCATATGAGGAAAGAGGTTAGCTAGGAAGAAGTGGGACACTGAAAGGACTGAAGAGAGTAGATTGGAATACAAGGAGATGCGACGTAGGGCAAAGCTAGAGCTGGCAAAGGCCAAACAAGAGGCATATGATGACATGTATGCCAGGGTCGACAACAAATAAGGAGAAAATGATCGGTACAGGTTGGGCAGACAGAGGGATAGAGATGGGAAGGATGTGTAGCAGGTTAGGGTGATTAAGGATAGACATAGTTGGTGTTAGAGAGGAGGATGCAGAAAATAGTCTTACATGTAAAAGGATGACACACTGTGGTGACCCCTAATGGGACAAGCTGAAAACAAAAGATGAAGCAGGCATTAAGTTAACATGGTGTAGCACATCCACCTCAGAGTTCTAAGGTTGATGGTTCAAATATGGTCTGGCCTTCCTGTGTGGAATTTGCATCTTCTCCCTGTGCTTGCATGGGTTTTCTCCAGGGCTCGTTCAGCCTCCCACATTTCAAAAACATCAGAAGAAGATTCTAAATTGTCTGTAGGTCTGAATATAAGTGTGAATGGTTGGTTGCCTGTATGTGCCCTGCGATTGGCAGGCAACCAGTTAAGGGTGTATCCTGTCTCTCCTCCAAAAAAAAAAAAAAAAAAAGCCACTATTAATTTTGTAAAGCCCAATTATAGCACTGGTGATATCATGGATGTAATTGGGTCATGCACTTTCTATACATTTAACAGTAAAATGTTCATAGCAGAGGACCTACCAGGCTCTACAATTGTAGCTGAATCTCATTTCCACTGCATCATCTATTCATTTTCTAAAACCTATTTATAAATATTTATTTATATTTTTTTCCATCAACTCGGTCCTCTTGTGCTCATAGTTCCCTCTTTCTTGGAATTATAAAGCATGGGAATAATCCAGATATCTTAAATGTTGAACTTTTTTTGCATTTCACAATAAATAATTAAAATCTTTAGGCCACATCATGAATTACAGCTCTCTGGGGTAACATTCTTTTTTTTTTTTTAATTTCTTGTTGACAGCAGCAAGAAAGAAAATGACTAAATCTGATCCAGATGAAATGACACCCACAATTTTCAGTAGATTTATTTGGGTTACAAAACAGAAAAGTCCCTTTCCTGCTATAAAGATGAAAGATGTTTTCTGAGCTAGACCTACTGACCTAAGAAAACATTTTTTTTTTTTATGGACGTTTATTCTATTTCTGAATAAATATCCCTCTTTATTGAACTAATAAAAACATATTGCAACAAATAATCGTTTTTTTTAAATTTCCTAAAACTATTTCAAACTGTAGTTTATTTTGGTATTATGATGATGATGGTTATTATTATATCTACCAGAGGGTGGTCCCCTGGTAGAATATATGCAAAACATTAAAGGAAAGCCCTCACTACCAATAAAAATGTAAATAAATAAAATTAAAGGATGGACATCTGATTATACTCAATGTGTCCACATGCTGAGCAGACCAAAAAGAGCTGCAGAATGAGTGCTGTGTTGGGAAAACTGAGATGTTTTCATTTCTCCAGTCACAACAATTTCACTTACATTAGACGTCGTAGAGAACAATGATGCCAAACCCTTCCTGAACACTTTCAGAGGACCGTTCACATACATGCCGCAGTGGTTGGATGTCATTAAACATCCATATCTGTGTGCCAACAGCTACATTCAGATATGAACATGCCAACCTAAATTTATCTGAATGTGGGAAAACAATGTGGCCAATAACGGGTCTGGAATTGGCATCCACTGCTGAAAAGTCCATGAGTTTCAATGTCTTAAAAGATAGACAACAAATTTGACATGATGGCACACAAGATGACAGCATATCGCGGGAAACTTCAACAAAACTTGTGAGACCTCAGCAATAACATAAAGTACCTCACAAGAGCTCAGTTTAGCTATCGTTGAAGAATTATCTGTACACGTTTTGCTTTTACTTTTTGTGACATTTTTTCCAAAAAAGGACCAGTAGGACCACTGTTTTAGCTCTCAGCCGAGGAGAAACATATAACCATCTGCACCGATTAATATTAATATTACAATGGTTAACTTCTAACACAGTTAGGGATGATGATAAAGATTTTATGATGGCAACAGTTTAAATGATTTCCAATGGAAGCAGACCAGTATCCTGCAACTGATTATGTTCCATTGTATTCATAAAATGTAATCTCTTAACCTCTCGCACTTAAAACTGAGGCATTGCTTGTGTGGTAAATCCCCTTTCTATCTGCCCTAATAATTCCATTCAGGACGGCATAAGGAAGTTTAAACAATGTCAAGGAAGTGTGTTTGTGAGTATGAGGGAAATGAGTGTAACACTACTTGAGCATTGCCGAGAATTGGGTGAAGAACTGCAGTCGAATTCTACACTATAATTTCAACACCATGTATGTACCCAAATCCGCTTCTGATAACGTCACTGCTTTAGGAGAAAATGTTCCCATGTCTGAAGTTACCCCCACAATGGCTTGTCACCATCACACTAATGATTATGATATCTTAAGATCGTCTTTCACTGGACATCAAGTGACATGATGAAAAGCCATGTCATCAGTGTCTACACTGCCTAAGAATTCCTTCTCCCTCTCAGAAAATCTTTGTGACGCATCTGACTGCTTAACCAAAAGCCTGAGAACTATGATAGCGCCCAAATGAAACATACCACAATTTATTAACGCATCAAATTAGACGGTATCTCTGCATTGACTTTTCAAATCTGCTTAATGGCGCACAGCACAAACAAACTGATATATTTGGGTTGTGTTATGTACTGTGTTTATTAGGGAATGGCAATGCTTTGTTGAATAATTGGAAGCACACAACGCCAAAAAGGTAAACAGAGCTGCAGTTTTAGCATTGATTAGCATTAAATAACAGTGTTACCAGCATTAGCTTCTGCTAACCAGCACATACTTAAATTATCTGCTAAGTTATTTACATGAGGGTGGGGGTATTTGTGTTTTGCATTTCTTCACCTTATTATACGTTAATAAAATGTAATTAGGTGGCTTGGTGGTAAATGCTGCCTGCATGAGTAAATGTACAATCAAAGCTTTATGGGCTAAGGGTAAATGGGGTAACATTAGCCTGAAGTGGCTTAGCATGACCGCCATTATATATTATGTGTGTGTGTGTGTTTGTGTGTATGTGTGTGTATGTATTGTGCATCTCAGACGCAGAACGCACATCAAACGAGATCGCACATCAAACGAGATCCCTGCTTAATGTGCGTCCTGCGTCTGAGATGCACAAAAATTAGCAAGGACGCAAAGCTATGGCCTATTATTGTGGCATGGTGCTGGATATCCGGCGTATGATTTATTATAATTTTTTTTTTGATGCGACAGGACTTGCAAGAGGGGTCTCTCTGCGGCGTACAATAGAGGAGGCATAACCAGAGGAGAGGCGTAAATCTGGAGTACGACTTGAAAGCAGACATGAAACCCATCGTGGTCTCTAAACCAGTCAAAGATGGTGAAGGGTGGGGACCCTCCGTCTGATTGGCTGTTTGCGCGTCTGCGTGCATGTGTTTGTGGGTGCGCGCGTGTGTGCGCGTTCGTGCTTTTGAAATGCGGGCGCTCATGAACATGAAGCTACGTTTTCTCGCTGCACAGTTACAGAAAGTTGAGCGGCATGACTGGAATAAGTTCCAAGGCCTAACGCCACCGCGGCGATGTGGGAACATTTTGGATTCAAGCCAGATGAAAGAGGCCATCCCACTAACACCAACGAACTGGTGTGGTGAATTTGTATGAAGTCGCAACAAAGACAACACAACTTAAAACTTGAAAGTGACAAAACCATCTTGAACACAACCATCGCACCCAATTTCTTCAGCTGGGAACAAAAAACAGAGTGGGACATTTCCCATTTCCAGTCAGTTTGCAATTATGGAACCCTTTGCCCAAACAATGCAAATACAAATGTGACCGTGTATATGGGGCACGTAGGCTCACATTATATACAGTACTGTATAGTCTTACTATTGTGAGATACAGCCATTGAACATGTTGACAAAGCAACATTTAAAGAAAGGCTGTAAACTTTTAAAAAGGAGTACAAATCCTGAATCAAAACAGGTTGCCTTGATCTGTTTGTGTTGTTATTATTATTGCTACTTTGCACTTTTTCTAAACCAACTGGAAACTTGATTGGCAGTATATTGCCTGTTATTAATGAGTGTTAATACCTCTGTGCCAAATGTTTAATATTTGTTTAAAAGTGGAATTTTTGTGAACAGAGCCTGAAGTTTTTTTTTAATCTGAGATATTTTATCTATTTATTGTCTATCATCTATCCATCCATCCATCCATTTTCTGAGCCGCTTCTCCTCACTAGGGTCGCGGGCGTGCTGGAGCCTATCCCAGCTATCATCGGGCAGGAGGCGGGGTACACCCTGAACTGGTTGCCAGGCAATCGCAGGGCACATACAAACAAACAACCAGTCAAACTCAGATGCACACCTACGGGCAATTTAGAGTTGTCAATTAACCGACCATGCATGTTTTTGGGATGTGGGAGGAAACCGGAGTGCCCGGAGAGGGGAAAAAAAAAAAAAAAAAAAAATATATATATATATATATATATATATATATATATATATATTAAGTTTACACTTTTCAGTCAATGGCACCATTCTGTGGTGGCATAATTAAAAACAGTCAAGGAAAAGCTTGTAGTGTTAATCCTTTATAATTGAAGTCTGATAGAGAATGCTGAAGTCTCCAAATGTTTTTATTAATCACTTTTAAAGGTGATATTAAATATTTTGGTCAAATTCTGAATTCTAAAACCCCATGGGCATTCAACTTTGGCAGTTCCATTGCCGAGCTTGCCCATTCATTTCCTGTATTGCTTATCCGGTTCGGTCACAGAGCTGTAGCATATTCCAGCTGATGCTGAGCGATAGGAGGACTCCAACCTGGACTGGTTGTCAGCCAATCACAGGGCACACATAGAGAAAGACAACCACCCTCACATTCACACTGTTTCTGAGTGGGAACTGAACCCCAGCCAATTGCACCGAAGTCAGGCAAATGTACCACTACGTCATCAGTGACAGGTTCCATTGTAATTAATCCAAATATTTTTGTAATTGCCATCAAATCCCATTTGTCACTCGTATATTATCTTATTCTCTGTTATTGGGAAACTAACGAGACTTAACATGAAAATATGACTTGTTTGATGGTTAATGATTGGGATTGACCTCATTATGAAAACAAATTGGTCTATTTCAATATAACTTTATGACCACACATTTACTTGATACATGATGGACCTGAGGATCAAAGCCCAACCCGTAAAATTTAACACAGCCACCAGCCAAAAGCGTTTCATAAAATCATGCAGCTTTTGTGCTGCTCAATTTGAAAACTCCTTCTTTGCACATATGTCATTTTAATCCTAATGTTTAATTTTCACATATATAAACCCATTTACAACCCGAATTCCAATGAAGTTGGGACGTTGTGTTAAACATAAATAAAAACAGAATACAATGATTTGCAAATCATGTTCGACCTATATTTAATTGAATACACTAAAAAGACAAGATATTTAATGTTCAAACTAATAAACTTTACACGACTATCAATGTCTTTATCTCCAAAGTGTTCTGTAAATTGACTTTCTGTTGTACTAGAGCGGCTCCAACTACCGGAGACAAATTCCTTGTGTGTTTTGGACATACTTGGCAAATAAAGATGATTCTGATTCTGATTCTGATAAACTTTATTGTTTTTAGCAAATAATCATTAACTTAGAATTTTATGGCTCCAACACGTTCAAAAAATGCTTGGACTGTCATGAACGGAACAAAGGACAGGACTCCAATTCAAATGGACAGTTTCAAAAAGAGAGGTTTAATAAACTGGCAGAGGTCGGTACACAGGCAGGCAATCCGCAAAGACAACAGTATCCAAAAAACGTGAGGCAAAAAGGCAAGGTCAAAAATCAGAACAGGGTCTAGTCTTACTATGAGTCGGTGACGTGGAAACAAGGAATGCTGGAACGTGACAACAAGGTACAACGAACTGGCGACCAGAAAGAATGAGACACGCGGTTCAATGCATGGGGTAATTAGGGTAAACGAGGCACAGGTGGGGAAGATGCTCTCAGGAGCAGGTGTGTACAAGACAGGGAGAAGACAACGACCATAACACACACACCCATGACAGGGACAGGATCATGTTTACCACTGTGTTACATCACCTTTTCTTTTAACAACATTCAATAAACGTTTGGGAACTGAGGACACTAATTGTGGAAGCTTTGTAGGTTGAATTCTTTCCCATTCTTGCTTGATGTACAGCTTCACCTGTTCAACAGTCCGGGGTCTCCGTTGTCGTATTTTACACTTTATAATGCGCCACACATTTTCAATGGGAGACAGGCCAGCCTCGTACCCACACTGTTTTACCACGAAGCCACGCTGTTGTAACACGTGCAGAATGTGGTTTGGTGTTGTCTTGCTGAACTAACCAGGGTCGTTCATGAAAAAGACGTTGCTTGGATGGCAGCAAATGTTTCTCCAAAGCCTGTATGTTCCTTTCAGCATTAATGGTGCCTTCACAGATGTGTAAGTTACCCATGCCATTGGCACTAACACTTCCCCATACCATTACAGATGCTGGCTTTTGAACTTTGCGTCCATAACAGTCAGGATGGTTCTTTTCCTCTTTGGCTCGGGGTACACGACGTCCACAATTTCCAAAAAGTATTTGAAATGTGGACTCGTCGGACCACATAACACTTTTTCACTTTGCATCAGTCCATCTTCGATGAGCTCGGGCCCAGAGAACGTACGGCTGTAGCGCCGAACTCTATTTACTGACATTGGTTTTCTGAAGTGTTCCTGAGCCCATGTGGTGATATCATTTACACATTGATGTCGGTTTTTGATGCAGTGCCACTTGAGGGATTGAAGGTCACGGGAATTCAATGTTGGTTTTCGTCATTGCCGCTTACATGCAGTGATTTCTCCAGATTCTCTGAACCTTTTGATGATATTATGGACCGTAGATGATGAAATCCCTAAATTCCTTGCAATTGTACGTTGAGGAACATTGTCCTTAAACTGTTTCACGCACTTGTTCACAAAGAGGTGAACCTCGCTCCCTCTTTGCTTGTGAATGACTGAGCAATTCAGGGAAGCTCCTTTCATACCCAATCATGGCAACCACCTGTTCCCAATGAGTCTGTTCACCTGTGGGATGTTCTAAACAGGTGTTTGATGAGCATTCCTCAACTTTCTCAGTCTTTTTTGCCACCTGTGCCAGCTTTTTTGGAACGTGTTGGAGGCATAAAATTCTGCGTTAATGATTATTTGCTAAAAACAATAAAGTTTATCAGTTTGAACATTAAATATCTTGTCTATTTAGTGTATTCAATTAAATATAGGTTAAACATGATTTGCAAATAATTGTATTCTGTTTTATTTATGTTTAACACAACGTCCCAACTTCATTGAAATTGGGGTTGTATGTGAGGTCCCATTTTAGAAACCCTTTTATGGCTCAAAGAAATAATTAATAATAACCATTATGACGTGCATACATTCCTTTATTCCGTGAGTTCTTTCTTTTCTTTGGATGGATATTAAATATAATCACATTCATTAAACAAGTTGGAACCATAGAAACTTGGATGTTCTGCTCAATTGCATGCATGGCCCTCCTGCAGGTTGTTCTTGAAAATGTTGATGCCAAAAATGAGTCACTCTGTGGCCTGGTCTGGCACTTACAATAGCTCATCAGTTTTCTCCTGGTGCCTGATGTTCAGTACCCCATCTGGAGCCTAGTCTGGGTGAGTATATCACACTTTGAAAATGGGCCAGTCTGCTTGTCTGCGGCTTCCCCGGTCCAAAAAAAAAAAAAAAAAAGCCTGTACTGCGGCACAGCACTCCTCACCTGTCAATATGTGGTTTTCCCTGCAAAAGTGTTCACCTGCCAACGACCACGCCACTGCATTTTAAGTTTTGGAATAATTCAATCAGTTTATGGTAATCATGTTCGCTTGTAGATCTAAAGACTATTTGGCGATGTGGGGATGCATACTATATGTCCTGATTTCACAAAGCAGCACAATTTGATCTAGTTAAGTATGGAATTTTTGGTTGAAGTGTTAAACACTAATAATGGTGCCTGTACCCGATGAGGTATTAATATAAAACAAACACAGATTTTCCTAGAGAGGAGCCAGCATAGAGCAGATTCAATACTGTCTGTCTATTGTCCACACCCCACAATCACAATGGTACATTACATCTGAACTTAGTGACTTCTTGCTATACAGTTCTTGTGTTGCTAATATTAATACTGCCGCTGACACATGCAGCACCATCCCGCCTACACACCCTAAAGCACAAATGCAAGCTAGAACAGGGTTTATCATTCCAAACAGTATCGCGTGGAACTAAATTCAAATGAAAAATGCCCTTTGTTGAACTAGAGCTGTCTAGCAGAGACGGCGTCACTTTGATCATCTGTATGATAACTGTCTCAGTAGTTACCCAGTACAGCTCCCCAAAAGAAGAGGCAAACACTCAACCTGTGAACAAGGGCTCATTGTATCAATAGCATCCCATATGTGGAGTGTTACACAGCAATTTCTCACTAATGCTACAAGAAGAGCACAAGAGAAAGAGAAAACTAAATGAAAACAACACCATCTGTACAAGTGCACTTGTACTTTGAACATGGAACCAACACAGGCATGGAAGTTAGATTTCTGTAGATGCTACCAATAAAGTTAATGTGGGTTTGTTCAAGGAGCAGATGTTGGCTTCATCCCATGTGACCTCATGTTCATGCATTATGCTTCAGAAAGAGAGAGTGTAGTGAATTGAAGTTCCAATTTACAGTGCAATAAAGTCCAGTTTGACCTCCCTCCTATCCTTCAGTGTTTTGGTTAATCAGAGCCTTTTTGACAAAAACAACATTGTCCAAAGGAAAGGGAGCAGACTGAGCTTAAATGGGGAGCGAATGAAAGAGGACAAACACTTTTCTCGTCCAGAATACACTTGTGCCTCAGCTGGTCGAATTTGTCACAAATCAAACATGGAAAGAATGGTCACATGCAGACTACAACATTTGGTCAATGCCCTCTCTGTGTTGTGGTTTCTAATTCATGATTTACTGCAATCATATGAGCTTGTTATTTCATGCAATGTTTGTGTTCGGAATATTGTGCGGCACAAGTTGTGATTGGCTGAGAATGTGGTAACCTGTTGCAGTGGGACTTTATGAGTAAAATGAGTTGAATTGTTTGATTAAATGTCATAAATTCTGTGAAGGTCTATAACACTTCTGCAAAGTTAACAACCAAGTCTGCGAACACTTTTTATGTATTCACTTTGCCAAATTAGTGTATTTGCTTTTCACGCAATGATGTCATGTTCAGTATGTTTAAGTAAGGTGTCATTTACGAATGTCTCACTTAAAGAAAAAATGTATAACTGAAACACATTTAAAAAACCTGAAGAAAACAGAAACTTAATTAATGCAGATGCATTTATTTATACTAGATACTGTGACCGGATAATTTAAAGGTAACAATATGTGATTATTTCACCTCAAAATAATGAACGAAATGGTGCTATTATTTAAAATCTCAGTGGAGCGACAACCACTTTTCCGACCAACATATTTCAATGTTATGCATAGAACAAACGACACAAATAATTTTCGATTCATTATAAAAGTAAAAAAACTTATAACACCTTATAGCTGGAGTTAGCTGGCACAGCAACAAGTAACAACAGAATTGCTTGGATTCAAAATGTGGGCAGTGTTCAAAGAGTCATATGCCTCTTGTGCAGCCCTTTTTGGGTCACCCCGCTCATTTCCATTGAAAATTTCTTCTGTGTTATTCCAAAAAATGTATTTTTTTTTTAACGCCAAATGCTTTGGGTTATGCTGAAATGGAAATTTTCTCTTCATCTTTAGCTTTCTTGCTACCATCTCAAGGATCTGTGCTCTCGTTGACTGATACTTGGCTGCCTCCATCTTGACTAAAATCCATCCATCTGTAAATGTATACACCTCTGTTCAGGTTCACGGAAGTGAAGGTGGATACAATACCACCTGAAAAAAAATGGCGCCAAAGATTGGTGCATACACCACCATATTCATAGCTGGTATGGTACATGTTGCACTTGCAAAATCATTTTTGGAATTATGGCTAAAATATTTAACTGTGCGACATGGTTGTGTCATTGTGCATGTGTCCATATCAACTTCTGACAGAAACTTCTGGTTCAAGACCTCTCCTCTTAACAGACCTTTAGCTAGCCTCTGTGATTTCTTTTCTTTTTGTCTTTTCATGCATTTGGAGGAATAAACAGTAAACGTCTCGATAATGTCTTGAAAATGCCATATTTTCTTCCACTATCACTATTTTCTTCCACTATTCATATCAGTCGCTCGTGCTATAAATATGTAGATAGACCTAACATGGTGTAATCCAGAGACACTTCTAACACGAGTGTGAATGTGAATGTGAATAAACTTTCACCAAAAAGGAATGCGGAAATTGTCACACAAACTATACAATGTTGCATCTTCATATCCACTTTATGCACTTTATCGATAATATTTATAGATTGTGATTCAAAACAGAATCATCAGAGACTGTAATTAAAGTGAACTTAAATAGATTTGGTTTCTTCTGGAGAGGCACCACGAGTTCTCACTTCATAATCAAATAAAATATGCCTTGTATTTAGTCTGAACAGCTGGGTCTTGGCCCAACTTTTCATAAATCAGCATGAGGAAGTATGAACACTAACAGCGGATGCCACTTCTATGACGAATGCTGTATGTTTTGGAAAGTACTGTACCTCCCATTAGCTTTCATGCGACATGCAGGTCTGTCAGATTTGTGTCAGTTGGAGTAATTACTTTGTCTGCAGCATTCGCCAGTAAAAAGTACCTCTTCTCTGTCTCTTCTATTTTAAGTCCCAAAACGGGAACAAAAATATGGACCATGACATTCTTGTCAGCACTGAGATATTTCCTGACTAATGAATGGATTTTGGGCCAAAGCAAGTCTGTAGTTGTGTTTGGAATGGAGGTGCCAATGCCCTGCTGTGATCCAATGGAGCTGTAGCAAGTGCAAATGGCATCTTAATCTTGGAAAAATCTGTATGATTTTAGAAGTGTTAGTTTTAAATTTCACCTTACATTACAGTACTTAGTACACAGTACATTACAGTACTACAATTTTACGGAAATTCAAAGCTAATGAATGGGTTAGTGCTGTTCGACCTAGGTTTTGTAGATGGGTATAATGTACACTTCACTATTGGCCAAATGTCAAGTGAATTGAGAAGAAGACATTTCTGGCCTATGTTGACTCATAATGCTACTGCAAAATGTGGTATGTGCATGCGGTTCATCCGAGATTCGAGATCCAAATTGGACACAGAAAAACTTGCGAAGGGCTCTAAAAACAATGAACTCTTGCAGACTAGGCAATATAGAGGTTGGAATATTTGCTAGAGAGATGCTGGATAATTTTTCCAAACACTAATATTTCTTGAGTAAGGTTCTGAATCCATGTGAATTTCATTCAATATACTGTACTTTACCTGTATATGCAATTAGTAGGAGAGAATTGACTCGCTGTTTACTTTAATGTGAAAAGTCATTCCTACATTTCAAGGAATCTTAAGGTGTGATATTGAAATGTGGATCCGTCTCATTTTCCAACTCATTGAAACAAAGAGGAAATGAACTATCAAAGATACCGATTGTGACCAACCGAACTGCTGGAAAAACACACCTCGAGGACAGTCTTCTGTATGGGACAATGTAAAGATCAAAACAAAGGTCTATATTGCTCCAGCTGACATGCTTGCTCCTCACTGAAAACTAGCTGTTTTTTCTTTTCTTTTCTTTTATTTATTTTTAAAAAAATTTTTTTACATACATAGCCTACTGACAGGGACGGGTGGACTACTTCTCCAGTAAACTCTTGCTTGTTTCTTTTTCAACACTACCTTTCCAGTGTTCTGTGATTTCTAGCTATCCAAGTCCTTGGCAGTGTTCTGGATGGACTTGTTATTTAATTTCACCTCCCCGATTGCCCTCTTCGTGACACTGATGGAGTCAGGTACTCTGTGCTTTTTTTGTCATTGGATGGCTAACCCCAACTGGAATTTCTTGCTAGCATCAAGGCAAACAACTGTGTGACAACTAGTTAGCTAGCTATAAAAAGCTATAGTTTTCCCTTCAGACCTTTTAAGGGTAATAATGGTTTTGTTATAAACCCAATGTGTAAAAGCCAAGAATCAAAATATGAGCAAGCTGAATATTTCCAATTTGACATGAAAAACACAAAACGTACTTTTACCTCAAGTTCAACATTCTTCCTCTGGTGTCGTGATACAAAGAGTGTGACAGTCAACCCCTGTGACAACCAACCTCGTTTTCACGTAAGGAAATCAAGAGTGTAATGATGAATGTAAGCTGTTTTCTTCTTTCAGCCATCTAACTGCTCAAATCATTCGCTTGTTGCTTTCAGTGATACTGGTGGATTCTGATCCACACGCGGTCATCATGTTCTGGCACAGCATTGCACACACTGCTTTAGAAATGATTCACAGGCACAATGTGTTTATGCTCTGCTCTGTTGTCAGACAATCTCTCGAGTCATTTAAATATCACAGTGGAGCAAAGCTCTGCTGCTACAATGTATGATTTTTGTTACAAGACTGACAGTTGCCATTACTTTAGCGAACAGACTCAGGATTACAGCATAAGACAGGCAGTTCGGTGTTTCATTCAGTTGGCCTTCTTATCTGTGTTCGATGCCAAATGTCCTCACTACCTCCACGATGGCCTTTCACATATGCACTGCCAGTCACTGTGTCCCTGTGATTGAAGCTTCCTTGTGCCGAAAGTGACTTCATAAGGTCTCATATTTAGTTTATTTTTCCTAGTAACCAAAGTTAAGATGACAAATCCAAGCAGCTGAATATGTAAAGCCATTTTCGAGAGGTAATTGTCAGGCTGTGTGGGTCGCTGCTCCTCAGTCTTGTAGCTGACGCTCTCAGATAAGTATGCTTTGTATCCATGATAGTGTTTGGCAAATAGTTCAATTCCTTCTTGATGGGGGACTCTCTCGCTCTCTCACTAAATGTGTCTCTCTCCCTCTCCCACCCTCCACCCCCCTGTCCTTGCTGGCTACAGCACTAGTACTGCTGGCAAGAGTGACCTGAATAAAAACAGCAACAACAGACAGGGAGGAGGGGAGAAAAGCAAAGTGATCCATTGAAACTAAGCGTTGCCGTCGTTTAATCCAATATTGTTCTCCTACCCCCAAACCCCCCCCCCCTCCCCCACCCCACACCGCCACTGCTCAACTTGTGTTAATTAGGTAGCAGAGAATAAAACCAGCTCATCTGGAGAGGAGTGGTGCATTTGGGAGCGAGATGGCTAACGGAAAGGTTCGGCTGCTCCTCCATGGACTCTTCCTCGTAGCAGTGATTCAGCCCTCTCTGCAAGGAGGTAAGCATATGTCACAGGTCTATTGAACTCTTAGCTGCACACCCCTGAGTAAGAGCAGGTGCAAAGCTTGTGATATGTGGGTTCTCTTAAATCTCAGACGAAAGTTTTAATTCTGTTTTTAGGAGAAAAAAATCTTTCAGGATAAGTTGTAAAATGGCATTCCCTATTTATATTTTTGTTTCTTAATTCTCATTTAAATACATAATATAAAAATGTTCATTTCAGCATTTATGAACATTAATGATTATTATTATTTGTCTTATGTTCTGCATACTTGATGAATTGCTGAATAGTTGTGAAACCAAACCTCTGTTGTGGAACGCATTCTTGTTAATACTTTCATTCTTGGCACTGTATTCATATACACATTGCTAACAAATTGGAGGTAGAGTTTAATCTGGGTATGCTAAACACATTATAACATCACAACTTTAAATGTTGATATTTCATTCACTTCTCTCCAGGTTGGAGCAAGACGTAATGAGTTAATGCGTGTCTATAAAAGACTATGCTCATCTAAAAGTATGCTCTGATAATGAGTGTGCTGAATTATTTCCAAGCAAAGAACTTTGACAACAATCCAAAACTATATCTCAACACTCTCATAAAAATAAATAAATATCTCTGCATGCTCGCAAAATGTGTCACACTTGTTTACTTCAAGCATGCTGGGTGAATTACTGCAGGATCCATCAAAAACAGGGTATTTCTGAGTTAGAAGAAGAACGCTTATGTTTTGTGTGAAACACCTTTTGTCCCATTCACAACTTAAGCCAAAACTCAAACCCTTCTCATTCAATGTAAGGTGTCTCCCTAGTGAATTTTATGTCTCACTTTCCCATTTGAAATTGCAAGTTGATGCTCTTTTGACTCTATATATGCACCTGTTACTGAAAACAATATTAGGTACACCTCCACAATTCAATGAGTTGTACAAGAAATGCTGCCTTAGACCAAGATAATAATGCTATTTTGATTGACACTGCATCATACAGAGAGGTGTGTTTTTGAAGCGGTAAACTCTTAGAAACCTCTCAATATGATGCAGTGAAGTGCTACAATCTTGCAAACTACATTTGCACTAGTAGAATTTAGAATAGTTTAGAATTAGAATCTTTATTCTCCTTTCACAGTATCCAACGGACGCGGGGTACTGTCTCACATAAATATTAAACATGTTGTTTATATTTAATAGCGCTGACAGTATCACTCAAAACCAACCACCCATTCATCCATCCGTACATTTTATGTACCGCTTATCTTGTTCAGGACAAGTTGGAGCCTAACCCAGCTGACATCAGGCAAAAGGCAAACTACACCCTGGTTTGGTCGCGAGTCAATCTCGGGGCACACATAGAGACAGACAACCATTCACTCTCACATTCACAATGTCACTGAGTGGGAACTGAACCCACACGGCCTGGACGGAAGTCAGGCGAATGTACCACTACATCATCAGTGAATTTAAAAAAAAAAAAAAAAAAAAGAAAAGACCATTATCATCTTATTTAAAGCAGAATTAATCTTGTATTGGATATCATTTGATCTTTTCTCATTTGGTCTTTTGTTTAACTCAAATAAAATTTCACAAGATGGTCACAAATAGAAAGACTGACTTTTTTCTCGCTATAATCTCTTATTACTCTTAGTGCTCTCTCTATCACAACTACCAGCTGTCTCACTGAATCAGAATCAGAATCAGAATCATCTTTATTTGCCAAGTATGTCCAAAACACACAAGGAATTTGTCTCCGGTAGTTGGAGCCGCTCTAGTACAACAGACAGTCAATTTACAGAACACTTTGGGGACATAAAGACATTGACAAAAAACTGTTTCATCACTAATTTGATGTAAAACAGAAGCAACAGATGTTCCACATGCTGACATATATATGACAAATCTTTCAAGAGTTGCCAATTTTCTTGTTTAAAACCACTTTTTTTATATATATAAACTAAACATTTTTGTAGTTATTCACCTCAGACATACACATACGGAGACAGTGTATGTAGACCATGTGTGTAACTATAACATGTGTGCGAGACAATGTGTCCTTGGTGGACCCCCGGCCAGATGGACACAGGGTGAATATGTGCCCACAATGACATCTTGAATCTGCCCAGTCTACTAAGAATCAATTGAATGTAAAACCACGACAAAGTAGAAAGATGTCTTTTAAAGGGTTCATTTCAAGAGCCATTTTACTTTACAGCTTATCTGTAACAGAGAGAGAGCGAGACATTCTGTGTGCATGCCTTTCCTCCCACTCTCACTCAGTCTGTAAGTTTACTTTTTATCCCTTTCTACGCTACTTTGATTTGGTCGGGCTTTCTGTCTGTGTCAGCCCACCAGTGAAAAGTACAGTCACATCACATCTAAACTATGGATACAGTACAAGAGTCTACATCACATTGTACTGCATTTATTTTGTTAGTATGAACACAAATGTTGTTATATCTCAGCCGCTGTTTTCGGCTGGATGCTTTTTCACCCATCTCACTGGAGGTATGAAACATGGGCCAAGAAAGGAACCATTAAATTCAGAGCCCATCAATCATCAAGCATTTTTTACACAGAATTATAGTGGTCCCTCCCTTTCCCAACAGGATTGTAGGGATTATGTGGAAACATGGCTTCCTTACAGGAGTTTTGCACTCTCTGAATGCTTGTCCTCATCCTTTTCGGGTTCAAGTGGCATTTCAGATGTAGAGAGATTACATTGTTTGAAAGTAAGTCATTCATCCAAATAAAGTACATTTTACATCCGGGCTGACTGCCTTGATTCCAGCACAGGTTTCTCATCAAACTATATATCAGGTCAGAGGGCTGTAATAATCAGTATTGGCTGAACTTAGTCAAAGTCCTCAAATTAAAATCCACCCATAACATCATATGGTCCTCAAACCAGCTCCATCTGTGAGTGCACTAATACTAGTGGGGGAAAAGAAAATCACTGAGCCTAGTCCTTGGGTCAAGTTTCTATGAATAACATGAACACTATTAGCACTCCTTTGGACTCGTTTCATGCTTGCACTTGCTTAAATTATGATCGAGCGAAAGGCACGTCTGAATGTTTTCCATTGTGAAGTGTAAATGATTTATGGTCCCCGGGGAAACAACTGGGAAAGAATTTGTTAATAAATATCTCCACTGTCTTGTTAGAACACCGTATGGTGGAGATGAATACAGTATTTGTTTGTACCACAAATACGGAGTATCAGGTAGATTTGGCAAGACATTTAAAAAACAAACCTGGCAAGAGTTTTTTTTTAATAACATGTATCAATCCAGTCTTCAGCAGAGAGTTGAACTATTTCAACAGATTCCATGATTTAGGCGCATTGAAGTGAGCAACTTGCACTTTGTTATACATTTGTGAAGAAAAAGCCACTCGGAATAACTTTAAACTGTACAAGCAATAATTATATTTACTTTTCAATTGCGGGATTCTCTTGACTGCGATTGGCTGGCAACCAGTTCAGGGTGTACCCCGCCTCCTGCCCGATGACAGCTGGGATAGGCTCTTGCACGCCCGCGACCCTAGTGAGGATAAGCGGCTCAGAAAATGGATGGATGGATGGATTCTCTTGATAGAGTATGTGTCTACAGTAATATATTATTATACTGTTATTGTTATCATTCCTTCATTAACCTCACGATTCTAATACCCAACTGGTGGACATATGCAAACATCATGATCAAACTCATTTTTGTCGCAGGCCACATTGTAGTTATGGCTTCCCTCGGAGGGCCGTTATGACTGTGAACCCACACAAATTATTGACAGAAGGCGGCGCGGTGGACAACTTACCACATCTGCCTCTCACTTCTGAGGACCGGGGTTCAAATCTCGGCCCCGCCTATATGGAGTTTGCATGTTCTCCCCGTCCGTGCCTGCGTGGGTTTTCTCCGGGTACTCCGGTTTCCTCCCACATCCCAAAAACATGCATGGTAGGTTGACTGAAGACTCTAAATTGCCCATATGTGTGAATGTGAGTGCGGATGGTTGTTTGATTATATGTGCCTTGCGATTGGCTGGCGACCAGTTCAGGGTGTACCCCGCCTCTCGCCCGAAGATAGCTGGGATAGGCTCCAGCACGCCCATGACCCAGGGAATGAGAAGCGGGACAGAAAATGGTTCCGTTCCTCTTTTGCTGTGGTTCACACAAATAAATTACCTTAAATACCCTTAAATAACCTTTATCAGACTTGATTAATTACAAGTCACACAGACCTTTCCAAAATGTGTTTTGTTTCTTTTTCATAAATGTGGGAATCAAATTGCATTAAATGTATATAACTGTGAAAATTATCTGGCCTGGCTGGCAGCTCAGCACCCCTGAACTTCTGATCCTAGAATCACCACCTGAGCAGGAGTAAACTATGGTTCCTTGCCCGTTTAATCATGGACGCATAGCATGCTTGCTACAATTCAGTGGTCAAAATGGAAAATGGGAGTGTGGTGACTTCACTATCCAAATTGCTTTTGGGCTACTGAAAGTCAGTTTGGCTCATTTAAACCAATCAATGGAGAACGCATGGCATATCCTTGCGGTCTGAAAATGTGAGGAATTCCAACATGAGCTCAGGACTTCTGGTTGATTCCCAAATCCTGATTCCCAAGGTCAGCAGTGCTTCAGGCTTTATTGATAGAGACTTGTGAATCCAGGTCTCAATCCAATTTTGACTCGCGTGAGAGGCAACCACAATTTATTGGATTCAAGTGACGCACTGGGATCCCAGTGCTCATCAGCTCCACTCTGCAATCAGAGAAACCCTCGTCAGAGATCATCATACAGGTTTCTCTCCTGCTGTCTAGTGCTGTATTTATAAAAGCATTATGATGTTTAGCGGCTAGGTGACTTCACTCGTGTGGCCAGGAGCCTACTTAAAAGGCTTGAATGACTTGGCTTGGCTATTGTGAAAGAACTGTTATGAGCATTTATGTTCGCCTGGCCGTAGCCTCTGTACTGGGTAAGTCCTGGTAGATTTGACAATTTTATTCACAGCTTTCAGTTTTACATTGAAG
Source organism: Phycodurus eques (assembly GCF_024500275.1). Lineage (NCBI taxonomy): Eukaryota > Metazoa > Chordata > Actinopteri > Syngnathiformes > Syngnathidae > Phycodurus > Phycodurus eques. Next base: position 22,012,113 of record NC_084531.1, read on the forward strand.
CTAATGTCCTCTGGCTGAAGTCTCTACAGCAGTAGCCAGAAGCTGTTAACATTTTGGCAAATAGATTTTCTTACCACCCCTACTGTGAAGGCGTTGCAGGGTTCAGACCAGTGGTTTGGAGTGAGCTGTTTTCATGGAGCGTTATGGTTTCACTCACGGGTATAAAACACATCAACTTTGAAAATAAACTGTTTCTTAAAATTAAATTTATTTACAGTATTGCAGAAAATACACATTCTTGCATTCCAACACAATACGCCCATGTACTCAAATCCTCATGTTAGTCACAAAACCTTGCACATTGTGTTATGAGAATTTTTATATGGCACCAAGTCATCACTATTCCCTAATGACAGACAGCAATAAGAATTTAATGTAGCGCTTATTCTCGCTGTTGTTGAAAGCCCAATCTTGGGTACTCAAAGAAAAGTTGCGCTCAACAAATGAAGCCAATGCCGAAATAACACCAACATGCATTCTTTTTATTGGGCATCAGCAGGTGCAAAAATAACTGGAACGCTCACCGTACTGCATTAACATTTTCCTGATATTCTGTGCAGCATTATAATATGTATCAACCAAAAGTGATCTAAATTCCGGGAACAAATATAATTTGTGTTCCACTTGCTTCATGTAATTTCACATATATGGGTCTAATTTTGGCGGCACGGTGGCCGACTGGTTAGAGCGTCAGCCTCACAGTTCTGAGGACCCGGGTTCAATCGCCGGCCCCGACTGTGTGGAGTTTGCATGTTCTCCCCGTGCCTGTGTGGGTTTTCTCCGGGCACTCCGGTTTCCTCCCACACCCAAAAACATGCATAAATTGGAGACTCTAAATTGCCCGTAGGTGTGACTGTGAGTGCGAATGGTTGTCTGTGTGTATGTGCCCTGCGATTGGCTGGCAATCAGTTCAGGGTGTACCCCGCCTCCTGCCCGATGACAGCTGGGATAGGCTCCAGCACGCCCGCTACCCTAGTGAGGATAAGCGACTCAGAAAATGGATGGATGGATGGATGGATGGGTCTAATCTTCAACCTTGGCTTTTTCTTTTGTCATGTCCAACTCTAAAGCAGTAACGATTAAATCCCCACATTTAGTTTGCCAATCATAGGCTGGATTACACAACAAGGTTCAAGTGAGACAGTTCTGATTTTGTATGGCCCAGTTCTGATGGAGTACTGGCAGTGTATGCTGAAAAAGTGAAAAAAAAAAAACTAACATATGAAATAGTATATCCTGAGATCCAAATCAGGCCTCAATCGTATGCAAAAATCTGATTTAAAAAAAAAAAAAAATCAGATATCTGCCAAAGTGACCGCTGTGTAAGCAAAGAGATCGGATATACCCAGTCATGGCAAGCTGGACGTCATCGAAATGTCGTAAGCACAATTATGCCCATCGAACACAGCAACGGAAAATCCAAACTACAGCAAAAGCTCTGTGGTGCATACACCATTAAATAGGGTCAACATCTGCATCCGTTTTCTAATGTTTAGTTACTTTTGTGCTGTTGTTGCCCGATGTTGCCTTTATTTCTGTGTGTAGTTGGTTCTCTGCTCTTTGGGCTCATATGCATGCAGGTTGTTTCTACTTTTCAGTAAACGCAAGCACAGTAATGGTGGATTGGCAAATCAAAGGTACGAATCCTGTCTTGGTGCTAGCCAACCAGAGGCAGAGTAGGGCGGGTTATCGTTCCATGCAACAGACATGGGAGTGTTTTCTTGACAATTTCCATTGTTGTAACACGTGCCGCACCACTCACGACACACCAATCCGCTGGCAGAACGGCGTTTGCTCCATAGATGCACACTACTGGAACACGGGAAGGTTAACTGTTTAATACATTCACTAGCCTTTAAGACATGTTTTGGGTCTCTTTAATGGGTTAATGACTGTATACCTATGTGCCAAATGTTTAATATTTGTTTAAGTGCAATTTTTGCAAACAGAGCCAGAGTCAGATTTTTTAAATATATATTTATTGTTCTACATCACAATGTTAATTTTCTATTGAAAGTTAATTCTTAAATAGGATGTACTTGAATTATTATGCTCTATAATATCATATATCACCCACCCATCCATCCATTTTCTGCACCGCTTATCCTCACTAGGGCCGCGGACGTGCTGGAGCCTATCCTAGCTATCTTCGGGCGAGAGGCGGGGTACACCCTGAACTGGTCGCCAGCCAATCGCGGTATCATATATCAGAGGCATAAAAAAATCAGCAACAATACTGTCGTTTATTGTGATAGTTTTTGGTAAAATATATTCATTCATTTTCCGTACCGCATATCCTCACTAGGGACGCTGGGGTGCTGGCACCTATCACAGTTGACTCTGGGTGAGAGGCGGGGTACACCCTGAACTGGTCGTCTGCCAATCGGAGGGCACATATAAACAAACAACCACTCACATTCACACCTACGGGCAATTTAGAGTCTTCAGTTAACCTACCATGCATGTTTTTGGAATGTGGGAGGAAACCGGAGTACCCGGAGAAAAACCATGGAGGCACGGGAAGAACATGCAAACTCCACACAGACGAGGCCAGATTTGAACCTTCGTCCTCAGAACTGTATGGCAGATGTGCTAACCAGTCATCCACCGTGCCGCCAAATATATTGCCCGAAAAAAATTTGCTATCATGGCAGACTGAAACATGATATTGAGAGAGCAAGAGCAATGGGTAACACAAAAATATGTACAAATTGTACAAACAGAATCTGCAATATAGCGGGACCGCGAAGCACCAATCATATTGTGGAGGATTACTGTATCTGTACTCCATTTTGTTTCAGTGTTGGGACTCCTCGTTTCCAGACGTTCATCCTGGGACTCACATAGTCTCAAGTGGAAAATGGTTTTTATTCCCTAAATTTAAAAACAGATTTTTGTACTTTCTACTTACTTTGTCAAGAATAGCTTGTTACTTTTTTTCTTATTTAAGAGAATTGTTTGATGATGTCGGCTACAAGAACGTTTTGTGGCAAACATGTCGTATCTTGTGCCAGGCTAAACAATACAAGCTTTTAGTGTTCAAAAACTCGGAAAAACACATACAGTAAGGTGTATTTTTTTCAGTTAACATCATTAGCTATTAGCTAATATAGCATTTTTTTGTTCCTCAGCAAATTTATTAGTATGGTATGGAGACCTACTGAGTAAACACAGCCTTCAAAAGCTTTCAGCTTCAATTAGGAATGTGTCAGCCAACACACTTGATCACCTGAACTCCACCATGACGCCTGCTTTTCCAGTGCATATATCACACTGATGCTCTGTCAGAATGCAGAGTCAGATTAGAGTGCCACGATAAGATGAGTGCGGACATTTTTTGAACATTAGATGTTCCTCACACTGTCGCCCTTCCTCATCAAGAAGCCAGTGGAAGGAGTGACAGATAGTAGGACGGGACAGCTGTCACATGCTTGATAATGTAATGGTGCCAGGATCTGCACTGTTTATTTCGGCGCGCTGTTGCTCTGCTTCAAGAGATTTCCATAACACTGTCCCCTCTTGGGACTGGGGTTCTGGATTAGTGTGAATACTTCCCAAAATGGGTACTTTTGTAGCTGAAAGATTGTATTTTGGATCTGTAAATACACTGCAGAGAGTAAGTGTCGTGTTACTTTTTCTAATGATATGGAATTGGCGCTTACTGATGATTCATGGAGTTGGCCCCAACAAATAAAGAGAGTACTGGTATTAACTTTTGTGAGCTCACCCGTGTGAGCAATGGGTATGTGTTTCTCAAGTATTTTAAGCAACATGTAAACTGTTCCATCAGCTCTTTAGCTGTTTAATACATGACCACTTATTGCACAACCACAGCATAGGGTGGTGGAAATGGCCCATTTCTCACTACCTTGTTTGTATTTTTTATGATTATTATTTTTTTTAATAAAGCAAAACTGCACTCTAAAAGGTCACAAAGAGCAATTGTCAAAACTGCCATTAACATGGGAGGCACTACTGGGGAAAAAACGTCATTGCTGTGACTTGATTCAGAAAGAAAACAAGTGGTGACTTACAGTTTCCTAACCCCTTTGCTTGTCAGTCATCATATAGTATGTGGACCCAAAGGTACAGTGTATACCTCATGTACTTGCCATGTCAACTGAAACATTCTCTGTTAGTTACATGTTATAAATTCATCAATATTGTGTCTTATAGGACACATTTATGCTTCACAGCTCATTAGATAACGTGCGGTCGTTGCTTCGTCCCAGGAGGAGTAGCTTAATTAGATACAAATCCTACAAAGAATCTGGACCTAAAAACTGCTTAAATAGACATACAATAGCCTCAGTTGGTGGGTCATCCACTTGAACAAATACATGCTTCATCGCAAATAAATGCTTTTTTTTCCAGAGAAAAAAACAACCGGGGTTGCAACTAGATGAATGTAAATACATTGACTATGAATATCCATCCATCCATCCATCCATGTTCTACACTGTTTATCCACACTAGGGTCGCGGGTATGCTGGAGCCTATCCCAGCTAACTGCTGGCAGGAGGTGGGGGTACACCCTGAACTTGTTGTCAGCCAATCACAAGGCACATATAAACAAACAACCGTTCGCACTCACATTCATACCTGTGGACAATTTAGAGTCTTCAATTAACCTACCATACATGTTTTGCTGATGTGGGAGGAAAACGGAGTACCCGGAGAAAACCCACAGAGGCACGGGGAGAACATGCAAACTCCACACAGGCGAGGCCGGTTTGAACCCGGGTCCTCAGAACTGTGAGGCAGATGTGCTAACCAGTGTCCACCTGACTATGAATATGATTAGCAAAAATTATAAATACAGTGCCATTATTATGGTTGTTGAGTGTGAGCATTTATGTTATAATGGTGGAAGAATCATTGCAACTTAGACCCTGTTATGCAGTCTGGTTGTTGTGGGCTATTCTCCCTTTATGAAGCAATAATTTAATTTTAATTTCAGTCTAAATTTTAAAAAGAATGTATCAAACATCCCCTGCACTGCAAGTACTTAACCCCATAACATGATGTCTCCTTAAGACTCACTGAGATTTTAGGTCAGCATGACCCAAAAGCACAAGAGTAATATGCATGGCCCTTGCAACTCTACAATAACTTCCAGATAAGATCACCAGTAGGCATTTTGGCTCAAGTAGTAAAATTGTTTCCCCCAACATTATTCACTTAAGCAGTCCCAAGAGCCTTCTTTCAAAGTCAACTGTTGAATAAGTCATGAGCAATGCAAGTGTGCAAGAGGGTTGGGGTGATATTGATCTAATACATTCTGATGCAGATTACAGTAGGTCACATGATCACAGACGGTAGACTTGATGCCCTCTGTTAAAATGGCACAGTAGCCCAAAAGCAGAGAAAAATGTCTTGCCTCGTGAGCAAAGCCCAGACAGGAAATCCTTCTGATTATGCGATGACGGAACATTCTCTCCACCACCCTGGTTGGGCGGTGCCTGCACCTGACACATCATTCATGGTAGAAGTGGCTCTGACACACTAAACACTCACACAACATTGCCCAAACAGTATAATATAAGTAGATCCAATACAAGCGCTGCATCAAAAATTCATTTCAGAAAAAAATATATTTTCAGCTTTTATTGACATGTTCATCGGAAAAAAAATATTTTCAACTTTAATTGACATTTTCATTGAAGTTTACTATTTTCGTTTGTAGTACTGTAGAATATCACTGCCCATCATGCTGAGAGGCATTTTTGATATTTTCGGGACCCAAAAGCTACGGTGGGTCACAGACTGGTAGTAAAGAATGACAGGGGGTCGGTCCTTAGCATACAAAAATACCAATGTACAACATGTTGAGGTATAGAATGGCACACAATCAAGTAGTTTGCGCAGCAGTGTACAAATACGTGGTCACGCGGTACAAAACAGCACGCTCAGTTACTGCTGTATTTACTGTTTTTCATTGGATTATTTTATATTTATGGCCTCGAAGTGTTTTTCATACAAATATTTCCTGGAATTATTTGGAACAATCTATCAGATGCTAGTCTTTGAAAAACCGCACCTATTCACTAATTTTATGTTCATATTATTTTATGTTCATGTTATGTCCATAGCCATTCATAAGAGAGAAAATATTGATTTAGTGCCCACTCGTAGCATTTTGGGGACAAGGAACGATGTTGAAGTGAGATGAGGAGCGTTATTTAGTCTGTCCATAGCCTTATCTAATTGAAAAAAAGTGATTTGCTGCCATCTATATACAATTACAAATCTTTTTGGGTGGGCATCAATTACTTCACATCAGGGCTTCATCCCTAACTTTTTATTTTGTATTATTATTATGATTTTTTTTACATGAAACTGTCATGTTCATCCTTGGTTTCTCAATAAGGTGCTCTCAAAGAAACCTTAAACATGTAAGCATGTGTAGTTATGTTAAAAATGACATGTTTTCAAGGGCTATTTTGTGAAAAATACTTTTTCTCTATTGTTCTCGACTTCTATAAAAGTTGGTTGCAACTTCGCAACAATTGTAAAACGCCCACGTCCCAGGGTGACAACTGTTGAGAACCGCCTCCTTAAACTGAACTTTATTACCTTTGTAGAGGCAGATTTTGTGATTCAACTCTTGTATTGGAACTCCTTAGATTTTGTGTGTGCCTAACTTGTGGAACATAAGTGTTGTTGAAGTAAGTTAATTTTGTCAAATTAGTTGTATAAACAGCACTATAAAATCCAACTTCTTTAAACCAAAGGAATATGTTCCTCATTCAAACTATGAAGAAGTGTGTCCGAACTTTTGAATGTTTCTGTATGCGCACTCATTTCGGTGCCTAGACAGAAGTATAACGTCATCACATGTAGCAAAAATATTTGTTTCTCAATATAATAATATCCAGTGTATGTTGTAGTTTCTTCACACACCAAACTTCTTATTGTGCTTTTATGTTAGGCACTTCAATAGTTTCCTTCTTCACATGCTGACATGTTTGTACTAACCTCAACTGCAAGAATAAAAAGAATATTAATGTTATTAAGGCAGACACATTAAATATTTCACAACTTAATTAGTGGAAGCCTTCTGCAGCGCCGTAGATCATGTTTACATTTTTTGATTTTTCTTCTGGCACTATTTTGGTGGCTTATGTCATACACTTTCATTTCGCTGGTTCATACACTAATGTCTTGTAATGTTCCACTCCCCCGGTGTCCATACAGACGGAGCACAAAGCGCGGCGTTCACACAGTACGCGTTAATAAACACACAAACCCTTTGACATGTGTTTTTAATTAATTGGCCTTCTAGTGCATTTAAGGACCATTAAACAAAGTCACTGTGGTCCCGTCAGCACAATTCTCTCCATTGTGTTATGTTTGTGGTTAAACACACCAGCTTTCTTCCCCACAACATAGAACGTTGTAACATGGGTCTGAGCTCACCAGTCCCTTTCGATTTTGTCCTTAGTTGTCCCATAACAATGAAGGTCTTTTCCCATTCCTTTATTCCTGTTGTTGTTTCCTGACCCTCTAAAGAATCAGATGAGAAAGAGGCCAAGGGTGCTGCAGGTGGGGGCTGAGGGGGTCCACAGTAGAACTCCAAATCCAATACCTCATCGAAATGAAATCTCTAAATTTCTCCTGAACTTTGTCTCATTTTGATACAAACCTTTTACCTTTATCTTGATCTTCCCAGGAGCTGTTCATTTTCAGTGTAAGCCCATCACAGTCATGACCTGAGATAAACTTCATTTTAATGTCTGGGTCAAAATTGATAAATGTGTTTGGGAATGTGTGTATAATAAATGGGGTCATTAAGTGGTCAGAAGATATACTGTTAGTAGTATTGCAATGAAATCATTCAATGGTTGCTATCTTACTTTTGGGGGGGATATGTGCAGGTGACCAATAATGACCTTTTGCTCTCCGACTGTATGTTGCAGGCGGGTATATACCACCTGGTGCAGGGACAGGCACTGGACCAGGAGCTGGTTTTTTTCCAGGTAACTAAGGCTCCAAGTCTGCTGGGAGAGTTCGGAATAATAAAGTACACCAGCCGCACTCATTGCAGCTAAACTATGCTGCTGCAGATCAGACATTTTACTACACTGACACATACATACATACATATAAATATATATATATATATATGTATATATATATATATATATATATATATAAAACTCATTTTTCCCTCTCATGATATATCGTTTACAATTAAACTACACCAGTACACTTTCCACAACTGATAACTTCACTGGCCACACATTGTGACTGACATGTTTCTACTTTACATTCTTTATACTGTACCTTACCCTACCCAATAGGAAAAGCAATATGGATGTAGAACAAACATCAATTATTCACAAACTCGAATAGTTCGCACTGTAGCTCAGAGACAAAAGTGAGAGGAAATGTATGGAGCACTGTATTTGTGTTTGTCCAACAACACTGTCGTGGCAATGGTTTGTGCAATCAGCAATGTACACTCTGATAAGAAAAAGGCAGGAGATGGCAAAGAATGGCCTTTATCGGGTAACTCATACACAACGTAAGTCAAAACAAAAACACTAAATCCGCCTTGGTAACATCAATAATAAAGTGTGGTACATGGAGGATCACAGTGATGGGACCATAGCATTTTTCATTCTGGTGGGGGGGGAAACATTTTTGTTTGTCTGCATGTTAAGTGAGCAGGCTACTTCCTGGTTCATGGAGAATGATACAAGACGGGATAAAGACCAAAAATTGTCAAATAGAACTACAGCCATTTCAACTACTGTATACAAGCATGTGTAATTTATGTAATTTACAGACAGACGTAAGTATATGCGGGTACAGTAAAGGAAGTATAAAGTCAAGTGTAACATGTAAGAAGTGTACTGTATGTTATCATGACATGTAGACACACCATAACTCAAATATATGACATTTGATTTTAAAGGGTCTCGGGCAGGAGTGCCCACCGGCTATAAACCAGCCAAAGACTAAAAACACAAAATTTCAAATATCAAAGTGTGACCCGCTCATGATAAGAATGAGAGGTATAGAAAACAAAGGTTTTTTTCTGGGATGGCTTTGTCTGGGGCTCTGTGATAAGGAGTATTTGCTAATTTCACTAATTTCTAGTATAAATCGGTTATGTGGCTGTAGTTCAGTCCCCTATAGGAATAGGCAATGCCCGGGCCTGGTTTTAAACCTGTGACTTCAAATAGGGGCGGCATGGCACGGTGGACGACTGGTTAGCACATCTGCCTTACAGTTCTGAGGACCTGGTTTCAAATCCGGCCTGTCCTGTGTGGAATTTACATGTTCTCCCCGTGCCTGTGTGGGTTTTCTCTGGGTACTCTGGTTTCCTCCACGCATGATATGTTAATTGAAAAGTCTAAATTGCCCATATAGGTGTGAATGTGAGTGCAAATGGTTGTTTATTTATATGTGCCTTGCAATTGGCTGGCGACCAGTTCAGGGTGTACCCTGCCTCTCGCCCAGAGTCAGCTGGGATAGGCTCCAGCACTCCCGTGACCCTAGTGAGGAGAAGCGGTACAGAAAATGGATGGATGGATAGACTTCAAATAGAGCAGATCTGAGGAGAAAACAACTCAGCTTCAATTAGGTGGATAAACAAATTGGAATCCAGTGTCATGTCACTACAAGCAGAGAACAATTATTTTGAAAGGATATTGTGATATTGTGAGTGTACAATGGTACAACCACTGCCATCAAGCCTGATTAATCAAGCCATGTGCAGTTTTCTCAACAATACATCCATCCATTTTCTGAGCCGCTTCTCCTCACTAGGGTCGCGGGCGTGCTGGAGCCAATCCCAGCTGTCATCGGGCAGGAGGCGGGGTACACCCTGAACTGGTTGCCAGCCAATCGCAGGGCACACAGAAACAAACAACCATTTTCACTCACACCTACGGGCAATTTAGAGTCTCCAATTCATGCATGTTTTTGGGATGTGGGAGGAAACCGGAGTGCCCGGAGAAAACCCACACAGGCACGGGGAGAACTTGCAAACTCCACACAGGCGGGGCCGGGGATTGAACCCGGGTCCTCAGAACTGTGAGGCTGACGCTCTAACCAGTCGGCCACCGTGCCGCCCTCAACAATACAATATAAGAATAATGACTTGATGACAACAATGACGAGGTTAGCAATACTGATCACAGACTGGTTGGGCTCTGTTTGACCTTGACATTAGGTAGTTATGGAGTTGGAGGGCAAGGCAGAGGACCAGGAGGTCTGGTGCCAGGAGGCGTTGGCCAGACTGGATTAGGCATTGGAGGACTCGGAGCAGGTAGGAAAATGATGAATCAGCAACAATCTGCTGCCGGTGGTCATGAAAAGTCATTGCCAATACTCAATATTGATCTCATCCTTAGTGCTTCACTCTGTGGAGCTGTATTGTAAATTAAAATGTTTGCAAAAGTATAACCTATTATCTTTGTACTTTTGTAGGACAAGGTGGTAAAGGACCTAAACCAGGTAAGATTAAAACATATTGGAGCAAACATAAACTAAATAGCCAAAATATTATGTACGAGATCTAATACATTGTTACAGTTTTAAGAATTCTTAACATCCTTCCTTATGATGAAAATATGTTTGTTTTTCCCTTTCTTACATTTTATCTACATTATTTAGCTGCATGAGGAGGTCAAACGATTATGAGAATTTCCCTCATATTATGATTCAGTGCAGGTTTACTACACCACTTAACACTATAATGATAAACATAGTTAAATAAATATCTTACCAAGAGTGTCGATCAAAACTGAGCATTACTGTTTAAACTTGTAAAGAATTTGTGATACAGCGCTTGTGTTTGGATTGCATTTGATTATGCAGTGGTACCTAATGTTGTGTCTGGCATATATGTTTGTTTCAAGAGAACCTAATTGTGGATTTTAATATTTGGCCTGTGACTGGCCTACATATGGCCTTCCTCACTGTACATATAGCCAAGTGTAATAGCTTTGTAGCAATATTATACTTTTGTTGGGCGTCATGGGGATTTCCGACCATTTACAGTGCATGTATTGGGTAGATAAAATAGGTTACCCTCCATTATGTTCTCATACTCATTGCCCAGCCACTAGACGAAGGTAAACACCATTTAGAGGAGTTTTGACTAAGCTGCTCTTATCACCCAGTGTTATCGGTTTACATTAGCTTGACCACTATAGGCATTCTGATTAGGTGCTGCTTTATAGAGTTTGTAATGCTCTACACAATTTGTTGCATTTGTGAGTGATGATTGGCAGAGTAGAAGCGAACATCCACGCCTGCTGAACAATGGTACCAGAGGAGTGATGGTGTTTTTGTACCGTCGGACCCTCACAATGTCTGGAAACCTCCAAGTTGGAACTCACCACGGCCCTTTTCTCTAGCACTGTACAATAAATATTTTCCATTGCCGTATTTTTGGCTACACTTCACCGGTAGCTTTAGCGGCTTTTGGCCATCGTTTAATTTCCGCAAGCATTTACTGATACAATCTGAGCATACCTCTATGTGTTCGGAAAGATAAGGAAGCAAGCAAATGTCGTACTGGCCTGATAACAGAATGGTCCCTCTGGAGTGCCACACCCTTTGCTGCCCTCAACCAAGATTGGCAGGGGAGCCACTTTGTGTAAATGACCACATTTCCACTGCTGTAATAACTGGAAGTTGATTTTGGCAGGGAAGTTATTGTACAAGACTTTTCATACATGTAGGTCTTGCTACCGTCACTATAATGTGCATGACAATTCAATTGCATATTCTCTTTTTAAATCAAATTACCATTAGAGCTTTTTAGAACATTGCTTCCGGTGCTGTTTCATATTAGGAAGCATTTAGTTACGATTTTTTTCCCCCCAAGGTCTGAGGTGAGATCATGAACACAAACGCAGTTATGCGGAAATGATGTCATGGCATTGGCAGAAGATCATAACATTTAACATAACATTCATAACAGCGCTTTTTGACACAATAGCATGTTCAACATGCATCTAAGTACACTTTGATTTTATTGTCACAAAAAACGAAGCTTCTTTGTTGAAAATACTGAAATGTTTGTTGCTTGCTGCTATGCCTCGCTGAAGTCATGGAAATAAAAAGCAGACATCGGATCTGAAATCACAAATCTGTAGTCAAATATGGGTGCAATGCTGACATTGCGCGATATACACTCTTATGCAAATATGATGGGTAGGATACTAGTCTTTTTAGATGGGCTTTTTTTTTTTTCATTTTGGATTTATTTTCTTGCTTTTCAGTTTGCTGGTATGTAATGACTAGCAAATAAATAACAGGTATTTATCATTATTAGCAGCACGGTGATATAGTGCCTCACAGTTCTGCGGTTAGCGTTTTTTAATCTCAGCTCTAGTCTTCCTGGATGGATTTTGATTATTCTTCCTATGCTTGCGTGTATTTTCGCCGGTTTTCTCCCACATTCCAAAATCATACGTTAATTGAAGACTTCAATTGTCAATAGCTGTGAATGTGAGTGTGGCCACTTGTCTGCCTACGTGTATGTGCCCTGGGATTGACTGGCGACCAGCCCAGGGTTACCTTGCCACTCGCCCAATGTTAGCTGGGATTGGTTCCAGCTCACCAACAATCCCATTGCGGATAAAGCGTTATAGAATATGGATGAATCATAGATGGATAAGGTGACCACTGCAAATGTCATTTTTCAGTTTAGTAGTCGACGTTAATCTTTGGCATGTAACAGCAATTTTTAATGTCCTACAATTCATGAGGGGATTTCTATTTTCTGGTTCTTTAATGAGTCACAGACTTCATAAAAACATTTACAGTCCGTGATGAAACACTGACAAAAAGTACCAATGCCCATTGAGAGACACTCCAATCATTCTTTTGTAGAAGCCCAATAGTGACACTGCATTTCACTGGCAAGTACCTAATTTGACCTGGACTATTGTGCAGGGCAACAGCTGGTGAAGTGAGTTGTGTGATTATAGTGAATTTCAGCATAGCTCATGCAAACCCTTGGAAACGTTATACTAATTGTGAAGTATCCAGTTTTGACAAAGCTCTGAACCGAGGAAAGAATCTTCCTTTTATGAGCAGCAACTGCATGCCATCATCTTTTCTATGATCTTTTAAGGCAGATTTAATAGATGCTCTAATTGGCCAGAACTTGGCATTTATAGCATTCCGTCTCTTTCAAAGAGCATGAAGAGGCAAAAGTTCAATTCAGTTATTTCAAATGCCCCTGAAGTGGTACAATTCTCATTTGAACAAAATGTGAGTGTAAAATGAATCTCTTAAAGGTCAAATATCAAAGATTTAAAAATTCGCCTTGGTATCTCTAGAATCCCTTTAAAAACTGTAACTGCAATTTTGGGGTGATTATACAGCAGTTATACAGCAGCTGCTTTTTTACTCTTGCGTCTTTCCTTCTTTGGCTTGCTTCGGGTATTTCCAGTGCTGTGATGTAGCAGGTGTCCAACTATCTCCGTTCATTCGGCAGTACCATTAGCTTTGTGCTGTTGTGTGCACATCGTTAGTAAAGAATGCTGTAGCAAATGTACAATTTCATACATACATATACCAGTCTTTAGTTCCAATCCACTCTGTGCAGTATTGTGTCATCTCTTATCCAAGCTCCTTCGTCGCATCAACCCAGTGACCACTTTCAATGTATGCTGTGCAGCTCTTACTTTAGCTGCTCATTATCATGACAGACAGGCTCCGACCACCTGATCGGTTAAAACGTAGGATTTGACGGCAAGTCTACTTTCAATCGGCTCTGTGTGTCGAAATCCTCGTCTTCCTTGAATTCTAAAAAGTTGCTCGCCATTAGATGGACCATATAGCGCGCTATTGTTTGATAATAAGCATTGCATCACTTTCGGTAACCCTTTCGGTGGATAGAGTAACTTTACCCACAATGCCTCACGCATCCGGTATGTGCAGGAGTGCTCAATAAAACTTTTTTAACCAAACTATACTTGACAACTTGGTGGAGATGACGTGTAAGGCTGCATGATTATGGCCAAAATAATAATCTATTTTTATCAATATTGTCATCCCGATTATTAATAATTTTAGGGGAAAAAATATTTTTATTACACTACACTACTTTTTAAGAAACAATATGTAACAGTTTTCAGTTCAAAATGAATCTTTAAATAAGAATAAATGATAGATGATAATTAAAAAATAAATGTACCCAAAACATTTTATCTTTAGCAAGGGCTAACTGAATAAATATGCTATTACGAAGTTGCAATCATGAATTGCAACTTATTGGAACCAAATACAGCAAACACTGACTTTTCATTTGAAAATCCCCATCGTCAAGAAAGTGAATTGTCAAGGATGGTACGTCTCTATTATTCTAGTTGACCATTGGTCAGTCATGCACAAACGTAAAAGAACTCGACAGTTGTGATTTCCCTCTCTATTTACTCCCAGAGTTTTTTCATTGCGGTCATGCCAGCTGAAAAGTTTCAGTCAAGGCAGCTGCTACAACGATTATAAATAGTGTCTTACCATGAAATGCCATCTCTCCACCAACGTGCTGAGAGGTCCAACTTTAAAAAAAAAAGAAGCTTTCGTTACAATGACAACTGGTAGGCTGCATCTCACAACACGTTCTTGCTGGGATTTAGCTGTCTCCTCTTCCGCCTTCCTAATCATCTAATATGTGTAGGAACGGGCTGTTTGCTTCTGCAAGCGGAAGCAAAGTCCAGATTGTGGAAAACGAGGAAGTTTCTTTCGCTTAAAGACAATGAAAGCATTTTAAATCATGGGTGCAACAGTGTTTGTGGTGCATGGACCCATTACCAAACAAAACACTTCTTGCCCCCACATTCTTCCCAGAGCAATCAAGTAAGTGCCACTCATGCCAAGCTAACAGTATTATAATGTTTTTGGATAACAGTTAATGCAGCTCTGCTTAGCTTACACAAAGCGACCACTGGCTAATTTTACCGTATCCACCACACACCTACACACACCATTCAGAGAATCTGGAGAAATCACTGCATGTAAGCGACAAGGCCGAAAACCAACGTTGAATGCCCGTGACCTTCAATCCCTTAGGTGGCACTGCATCAAAAACTGACATCAATGTGTGAAGGATATTATCACATAGGCTCAAGAAGACTTCATGAAACTAATGTCAGTAAATACAGTTGGGCACTACATCCGTAAGTGAAACTTGAAACTCTACTATGCAAAGCAAAAGCCATTTATCAACAACACCCAGAAACGCCACCGGCTTCTCTGGGCCCGAGCTCATCTAAGATGGACTGATGCAAAGTGGAAAAGTGTTCTGTGGTCCGACGAGTCCACATTTCAAATTGTTTTTGGAAATTGTGGACGTCGTGTCCTCCGGGCCAAAGAGGAAAAGAACCATCCGGACTGTTATGGACGCGAAGTTCAAAAGCCAGCATCTGTGATGGTATGGGGCTGTGTTAGTGCCAATGGCATGGGTCAACTTACACATCTGTGAAGGTACCATTAATGCTGAAAGGTACATACAGGTTTTGGAGAAACATATGCTCCCATCCAAGCAACGTCTTTTTCATGGACGCCCCTGCTTATTTCAGCAAGACAATGCCAAGCCACATTCTGCAAGTGTTACAAGAGCGTGGCTCCGTAGTAAAAGAGTGCGGGTACGAGACAGGCCTGCCTGCAGTTCAGACCTGTCTCCCATTGAAAATGTGTGGCGCATTATGAAGTGTAAAAGAGGACAACGGAGACCCCGGACTGTTGAACAGCTGAAGCTGTACATCAAGCAAGAATGGGAAATAATTCCATCTACAAAGCTTCAACAATTAGTGTCCTCAGTTCCCAAACGTTTATTGAATGTTGTTAAAAGAAAAAGTTATATAACACAGTGGTAAACATGACCCTGTCCAAGCTTTTTTGGAACGTGTTGCAGCCATAAAATTCTAAGTTAATGATTATTTGCTAAAAACAATGAAGTTTATCAGTTTGAACATTAAATATCTTGTCTTTGTAGTGTATTCAATTAAATATAGTTTGAACATGATTTGCAAATCATTGTATTCTGTTTTATTTATGTTTAACACAACATCCCAACTTCATTGGAATTGGGGTTGTACATTTTATTTATAAGGCATCTTTCAAGCCACTCAAAGTCGCCATACAGGACATTTAAAACAGTTGAAATGCAATCAAATATACATAACAGTTATATAGATTTAAAAATCAATAATTTTTCACCGGACCACCAACCAACAGGACAACAATAGCAGCAAAATAACTTGGGAACACTTGTGAATTGGAGCCTATTCTGGCTGACTTTGGGGAGGGGTACACAGTGCACTGGTCGCCCACCGATTGTAGGGCAGCTCTATACAAACAACCATTCACACTCACATTCACACCTCTGGTCAATTCAGACTCTTCAATTACCCTAACAAGCATGTTTTTGGAATGTGGGAGTGAAGCTGGAGTATCTGGGGAAAAAAATGCAAGCATGGGGAGAGAATGCAAATGCCACACAACTGTACATCTTTACACAACCTTGGCTGTAGACACGTGACCCATAATGGATTCTGTTTGACTTAAGAGGTTCCACTGTAGTTGCTCAAGAGCACCTCTGCAGTGATGGAGAGGTGAACTGACAGCTCAATGCCAAATTTCCAATTTCTATATTTTAGGTCTGAAGAGGTATTGGTCAGTTTTTAAACCTTTGGTCCCCAAGCCAGGTTTTTTTTTTGGACTGAACCACTACGACCCTATTTACAGACCCTTTCCCAAAAAAAAAAAAAGAAAATAGATTATCATGGAAAACTTTATTTATTTTCATAATTCCATTCAAAAAATTAAACTTTCATAGATTATAGATTCAGGGCCCACAATGTAAACAATTTCAAGTATTTATTTGTTTATTTTTACATAATTTGGGCTTCCAGCTCATAAAACCCAGGAAATCAGGAATTCAAAAAAATTTAATACTGTGAAGAAATCAGCCCAAGTTTTAAATGTTTTAAACTGAGTGTCACACACCAATCATCTACTAAACTCAAAGCACCTGTGCAGGTTTCCCCAGGTGTCATTAAATTGCTTCAGTTTGGTTCAATTGTCTCAGTTTGGTTCAATATGGGGAAGACTGCAGACTTGAAAACTGGCCAGAAGACCATCATTGATACCCTCCATAGAATGAGTAAGCCACAAAGGTTCATAGCTAAGGAGGCTGGCTGGTCCCAGAGTGCTGTGTCCAAGCATATCAATGGAAAGTCTAGTGGAAGGACAAAATGTGGCAGAAGATGATGCATCAGCAAAAGAGATGACCGTGGGTTTCAGCGGATTATCAAAGAGAGAAGATTCAAGAATCTAGCAGAGCTCCAGAAAGAGTGGAAAGAGGCGGGAGTCACAGCTTCAAAAACCACCACATTCAGACGCATCCGGGAGATGGCCTACAACTGTCAGGTTCCTCGGGTCAAGCCGCTTCTGAGCCTGAGCCAACGTAGGAAACATCTCAACTGGGCTAAGGAGAAGAAGGACTGGACTGTTGGCCAGTTGTCCAAGGTCCTCTTTACCGATGAAAGTAAAGTGTGCCTTTCATTCGGGAATAAAGGTTCAAGGGTTTGGAGGAAGACAGGTGAAGAACAGAACCCAAGCTGCTTGAGGTCCAGTGTGAAATAGCCACAGTCAGTCATGATTTGAGGTGCAATGTCCAGTGCACGTGTTGGTAAACTCTGCTTTCTTAAATCCAAGGTCACCGCAACAGTCTACCAGAATGTTTTAGAGAACTTCATGATCCCTTCTGCTGTGGATCTGTATGGAGGTGCAGATTTCATCTTCCTGCAGGACCTGGCCCCTGCCTATACCGCCAGAAGCACCAAAACCCGGTTTGATGCCCATGCCATCACAGTGCTTTACTGGCCAGCCAACTTGCCGGATCTAAACCCCATTGAGAATCTATGGGGTATTATCAAGAGGAAAATGAGGGGCACCATACCCACAAACAAAGAAGAACTGACAGCAAGCATCAAGGAAATCTGGGCTTCCATAACTCCCAGGCAATGCCACGGCTCATCGAGGTAGTGATTAAAGAAAAAGGATTCCAAATCAAGTATTGGTTATATAACATATCGTTTTGAAAGAACCACATTTTGATTGATTTAATATGACCCTAATTTATTTATTTTTTTCTACAAAAACCAAGAAGTAAATGGTGATTTCTTCACAGTCTCCAAATTTTGTGAATTCCTGATTTCATGAGCTGGAATCCCAAATTATGTAAAAAAAAAAAAAAGCAAATAAATACATGAAATTGTTTAAATTGTGGGCCCTGAATCTATAATCTATGAAAGTAACTTTTTGAATGGAATTATGGAAATAAATAATTGTTTCCATGATAGTCTAATTTTTGTGGAAAGGGTCTGTATATTTGCACTGAAGGTAGTTTTTACAATTTCCCATTTTTTTCTGTCTCTATCTATGGCATGAGACTATTCATGACAGTTCGAAACGCAGCATGACTTTTCTGATTTTCCATGTGCAAATACTGGCTAAAGCAACGCAATGTAAAAAATATCAAGTTAGAAATTGCATGAGAAATTGTATTACATCTGGAAGCTGTTTTGGTCAGAAGTCCCTGCTGAGTTTATACAGTGGTTGGCTGAGATTATATAGTCCCCACCACTTTTGGTTATTATCTGCCATAAACCTTTTGACAGTAAAATATGTTTCAGCATGGCTACACGTTTTTAGAAGCTTAATTTTAGTTGCCTTTGTTGCCTCCCCAAAAATTGTCCCAACAATCAATTTCAAGAATAGACAATATGCTTATTATATTGTCTGATTTGCAATATCCATGTAAATTAAGATGATAGATACCAGAGACTGGTCATTGTAGTTTGTCAGTGGGAGACGATATCCATCCATCCCTCCATTTTCTGAGCCGCTTCTCCTCACTAGGGTCGCGGGCGTGCTGGAGCCTATCCCAGCTGTCATGGGGCAGGAGGCGGGGTACACCCTGAACTGGTTGCCAGCCGATTGCAGGGCACATAGAAACAAACGACCATTCGCACTCACAGTCATGCCTACGGGCAATTTAGAGTCTCCAATTAATGCATGTTTTTGGGATGTGGGAGGAAACCGGAAGGGTAACGTGGGTCCCCCCTTCCCATGGGCTTCCCATGGGCTCACCACCTGTGGGAGGGGCCATAGGGGTCGGGTGCAGTGTGAGCTGGGCGGTGGCCGAAGGCGGGGACCTTGGCAATCCGATCCCCGGCTACAGAAGCTGGCTCTAGGGACGTGGAATGTCACCTCTCTGGCAGGGAAGGAGCCCGAGCTGGTGTGTAAGGTCGAGAAGTTCCGACTAGATATAGTCGGACTCGCCTCCACACACAGCTTCGGCTCTGGTACCAGTCCTCTCGAGAGGGGTTGGACTTCAATGGTCACGTGGGCAATGACAGTGAGATCTGGAAGGGCGTGAATGGGAGGAACGGCCCCCCCGATCAGAACCCGAACAGTGTTCTGTTATTGGACTTCTGTGCTCGTCACGGATTGTCCATAACGAACACCATGTTCAAGCATAACGGTGTCCACATGTGCACTTGGCACCAGGACACCCTAGGTCGCAGTTCGATGATCGACTTTGTGGTCGTGTCATCGGACTTGCGGCCGCATGTCTTGGACACTCGGGTGAAGAGAGGGGCGGAGCTGTCAACTGATCACCACCTGGTGGTGAGTTGGCTCCGATGGTGGGGGAAGATGCCGGTCCGACGTGGCAGGCCCAAACGTATTGTGAGGGTCTGCTGGGAACGTCTGGCAGAATCCCCTGTCAGAAGGAGTTTCAACTCCCACCTCCGACAGAACTTTGCTCATGTTCCGGGGGAGGCGGGGGACATCGAGTCCGAATGGACCATGTTCCACGCCTCCATTGCTGAGGCGGCCGACCGGAGCTGTGGCCGTAAGGTGGTCGGTGCCTGTCGTGGCGGCAATCCCCGAACCCGTTGGTGGACACCAACGGTGAGGGTTGCCGTCAAGCTGAAGAAGGAGTCCTATTGGGCCTTTTTGGCCTGTGGGAGGCAGCCGGATGGCCAAGCGGAATTCAGCTCTGGTGGTCGCTGAAGCAAAAACTCGGGGTATGGGAGAAGTTCGGTGAGGCCATGGAGAAAGACTTTCGCACGGCTTCGAGGAAATTCTGGTCATCCGACGTCTCAGGTGAGGAAAGCAGTGCACCACCAACACTGTGTATAGTGGGGATGGGGCGCCGCTGACCTCGACTCGGGACGTTGTGAGTCGGTGGGGAGAATACTTCGAAGACCTCCTCAATTCCACCGACACGCCTTCCCATGAGGAAGCAGAGTGTGGGTTCTCTGAGGCGGGCTCTCCTATCTCTGGGTTTGAGGTCACCGAGGTAGTTAAAAAGCTCCTCGGTGGCAGGGCCCCGGGGGTGGATGAGATTCGCCTGGAGTTCCTAAAGGCTCTGGATGTTGTGGGGCTGTCCTGGTTGACACGCCTCTGCAACATCGCGTGGACATCGGGGACAGTGTCTCTGGATTGGCAGACTGGGGTGGTGGTCCCCCTTTTTAAGAAGGGGGACCGGAAGGTGTGTTCCAACTCCAGGGGGATCACACTGCTCAGCCTCCCCGGTAAGGTCTATTCAGGGGTGCTGGAGAGGAGGGTCCGTCGGGAAGTCGAATCTCAGATTCAGGAGGAGCAGTGTGGTTTTCGTCCTGGCCGTGGAACAGTGGACCAGCTCTCCACCCTCGGCAGGGTCCTCGAGGGTGCATGGGAGTTTGCCCAACCAGTCTACATGTGTTTTGTGGACTTGGAGAAGGCGTTCGACCCTGTCCCTCGGGGAGTCCTGTGGAGGGTGCTTCGGGATTATGGGGTACCGAACCCCCTGATACGCGCTGTTCGGTCCCTGTACGACCGGAGTCAGAGTTTGGTCCGCATATCCGGCAGTAAGTCAGACTCGTTCCCGGTGAGGGTTGGACTCCGCGTGCTCGGACACCTCCCTGGTGAGGTGTTCCGGGCACGTCCCACCGGGAGGAGACCCCGGGGACGACCCAGGACACGCTGGAGAGACTACGTCCTTCGGCTGGCCTGGGAACGCCTCGGGATCCCCCTGGAAGAGCTGGATGAGGTGGCTGGGGAGAGGGAAGTCTGGGTGTCCCTGCTAAAGCTACTGCCCCCGCGACCCGACCCGGATAAGCGGTAGAAAATGGATGGATGGATGGAGGAAACCGGAATGCCCAGAGAAAACCCACGCATGCACAGGGAGAACATGCAAACTCCACACAGGCGGGACCGTGGATTGAACCCGGGTCCTCAGAACTGTGAGGCTGACGCTCTAACCAGTCGTCCACCGTGGCGCCGAGAAGATATCCTTCAACTTCAAAGGGAGCAGCCAAGTCTGCAATAAAACCACTTTGAACAGCTAATTTCCACACTTCCCTTTGTTCAAAAGCTTTGCGTGTCAGTTTGAATTCCACCACTATCCTTTTTTTTTTTTTTTTTTTTTTTTTTGTAAAGTTTGGAATGTGTTGTGAGTGCCGTTTTGTGATTTGTGGCCCATAGCACCTGTTTCAGTGACCGAACCCACTGGTCCAAGTTAGTGTCATTTCTTTAAGAAGTCTGCATTTTTGTCTGCTTAGCTATGGGGTAAGCAAAGGGAAAGCAAGAAAATGGAAGGGAGCATGAAAGGAAGAATAATGATAAGTGGCAAGGACAGGAAGACTACAAATTACATTTTCTCTCTCTCTCTCTCTCTCTCTCTCTCTCTCTCTCTCTCTCTCTCTCTCTCTCTCTCTCTTGCACACACTCTCTCTCGCATATATAGTATGTGTGTGTATATGTATGTATATATATATTTATATGTATGTATATATATTAATATATATATGTACGTATGCATGTATATGTATACATATGTACATATTCTAACAGTGTCAATCTAAAATGACTGTCAATCTAAAATGAGAAATATCTTCTTAAAAGCAAGTTTTTTTTTTACAAATCTTATTTTGGATTTCATTTCATTTTCAAGGTATACCAAATGACATGGCCAGTGTAGATCACATTCCTACACCTAATACTTGAGCACAAAACCCTTGCAAAAAGACAGACGGATAGATATGAGATGCAGAATGTTGAGCCAAAAGATGATGATCTTGGCTAGGATGCCAGTCCCCTTGTATGTTTTTTATTAATGGAGCTCAGACCTGTACTCTGAGCTGCCAAGAGCCGAGAAAGCATCTACATGTGAATGCATCTGACTGACAGCTTGCATTGTCGAAATATCTTCTCGATTCTCACAGGCCTCATAATTTGTCAGCACATCTGCACACACAGACACATCAATCATGAATATGTAAAGGACGTAAAGCAGGCTGAGTTCTAGGATCTGCCTTTAGCGGTGCCTAGCCCCTGATCAGACTGACAAACATATAGCAGTGTAATTTGTCCCTTACATTCCTGAAACAACAATCCGTAATGAAATGGCGATCAAACCACAAATTAAAGTAAATTATATAGCTATTGTGTATTCATTCGGGTTATCATTTAGACGATTGGGAATATTAATGAACAAAGAATTCATTAATTGTAATATTTTAAAATATATGTTGTCCCTCAAGTGGGGTTTCTCCGGGTACTCTTGCTTCCTCCCACATTCCCGAAACATGCATGTTTAATTAGATTAACTAAACTGTCAGTGGGTGTGAATGTGAGTGTGAATGCTCATTTGTCTACAGTATACAGTATGTGCCTTATAATTGGTACCTCGCCTCTTGTCCAAACTCAGCTGGGATAGACTCCAGCTCACCTGTGACTGTAATGAGGATAAACGGAACAGAAAATGGATGGATGGATATTAGTATTATTCAATTATGTGATATGTTCAAATATGAGAACTTGAATATGGACATACGCACATGTATTCTACATAAAATGTCTGTAATTCCTGAAATGTACCATAATTTCTCATGTATAATGCGCACCCATGTATAATACGCACCCCCAAAGTTGACCTCAAAATTCTGGAGAACCCTTCTACCTATGTATAATGTATTTTTACAATGCATGATTTTGCTTCTACCCATATGATCAAAACATTTTTCTGTATTATCTGTATTTTGTGAGTTTTTTCCAAAGAATTATTCTGAAGTTAAGCACTTTATTTGAACAAGTAATACTTTTTTTTTAACTTACTTGCTTTTATTTTGAAAGTCACAGCCCTGCTTTTATTTAGTAAATGAGAAAACACTCAGTTGTGCTCATATGTTTGATTACCCAGGCAGAATTTGTAAGATGAATACAATTCTTTAAAGAAAACATGATGGGCCAGGCGAAACACATTTAATTTTATTTCAATGGTATTCAAATTAAACAGTCAAGCATTTCAGAAAAGCATTATCATTAAACAAAACATAACCATAAAGAAATTAATGATGGTTTTTGTACAGTCATATTAAAAAAAAAACAATATTTTACAAATCTGCCAGGGTATGTAAATTTATGAGCACAACTGTACATATATGGAGTCATACGTACCCCCTGTCATATTGGAATGAAAGTGTAGGCTACACCTTTTTCATAACCACTAGGTGGCGGTGGCATATTAGAATGAAAGTGTACATCTTTTTTGTAACCTCTAGATTACAGCATACATTTATAAAATGGGAAAGTTTTTTCCATTGTCCCCTATACCTATGTATAATGTGCACTATTGACTTTTGACAATTTGTTGGGGGGGTGGGGGAGAGATGCACATTATACATGAGAAATTACAGAAATTACAGTAAAAGTCTACACTACCCAACATGTTGATTTTTGTTGTTGTTGTTGGTGCTTAAAATCGTTTGCAGTGGTGTATAAAGGCAAAATCATTAACTTTAGGCCTTGTCTTGTTACGCCACTAATTGCACACAGGCAGCAGATCCATAACAATGGTTTTGTTCTCATTGCAAATATTGTTTCCTAAAAGGTTTTCTCGAGTGATGCAAGCAGATTATCTGAGCATCTCCATAATCTTCCCCAATATTCCCAAAAAGTACCGTAATTGAAAAGCATTGAAAGAGAACTTGTTGCTTTTATTAGCTTTTTCTTTGTTTGTTTTTTGTTTGATTTTGTTTGCGTCTAATCAGTTTTGCATGCTACACGCCTAAGTCTCAACTTGATATGCTCCCTGTGTGAGTTGATGAGCCATCACTTGGCTAAATCAAGCAAGTCTTCCAGCTTTTATTTTTCCAGTAAATCTGGAGTATGAACCTCTGTCCTTGTTCATCTGGCAATATTGTCCCAGAGTTGTTTAGACACAGATGGACTCTCTCTCTCTCTGTGTGTCTCTGTGTGTCTCTGTCTGTCTGTCTGTCTGTCTGTCTCTCTCTCTCTCTCTCTCTCTCTCTCTCTCTCTCTCTCTCTCGCTCGCTCGCTCGCTTTGTCTGTCTCTCTGCTGTTTTAAAACACTAAATTAAAACCTACAACCATCTGAACTCCCCAGTCAAAACTATGGGATGTTTTGATTTTCGAATGAATTTTGTGAACTACAAAGGCAAAATGCAAATTTACACAAATATTTGCAGTCAACAAAGTTTTACAAAAAACACAAACCCATCACATTTTGGCCAAGGTTTACAGTTTAGTGGATGTTTCCATTGTACGTGAGGAAGTAACATAGTTGGATCTGTTGGCCATGATAGTGCAACAGCTAAAACACAAATCGTATTACTTTAAATTTGTAAAAGTAATTTATAAACTGAGCACTTAAAATACATGTTTGTCCCTTTATACTACTGTACAAGTCTCCTGCAAAGTAGAAGTGAGCCAAACGAGGCTAAGTACAGCTGAATGTTGTCCAGAATGTTGCATATTGCACAGGCTGAAAAAGAACTATATATTGTGTAGACCACACCACATTTGTTTTTCTAATCATAAATCACTGTCCATTCTCTCACATAAAAAAACACACACACGCACAATTATCTGTTGCCACTGATCAGGGCCATCCTTGTCAAAATTGTGCTTACCTTCTCACAGCCACAGCCCTTTGGCAACAGGAGAGTCTAGGCTGATAAAAAGGCTAAAACGACCCTCTCTTTGTTTTTGTTAATTAGGTTGATAACCTGATTGCTATATTGAGGGGAAAAAATGAAGTGCAGCTGGTGTCAAAGCTGTTTTTATTTTGTGGCCCATTCATACTTACCCTGCGATTGCCTGTCGAACAGTCCCAGTTGTAGTCTGCCTTTCACCCCAAGTCAGCAAGGATTGGTTCAGCCTCCTGCCTTGACCCTGAACAGGATAAGCAGTACAGAAAATGCATGCTGGATTAAGTACTGTATCTGTTGCGACAGACCAACATTTCAAATGATCCCAAATTTCCAGTGCTCAAAATGGCCTCAGGTATCTCCATATATTCCTCAGTTTAAGGGTTCACAAATGAACAGGTTGACAGGTTACAGATTTTTTAACCCTCTGTCGCCTATCAAGGTGCCACTGTTCTTCAGGGTTCAACTCTCTTGTTTAAAAGCTTTATTGTTGTCCATCGGTGACATCATTTATCTTTTGAATTCTTTCGCTTAATATTCTCTTCTCAGTGATTTCAGCAGTGACATGGAACAGATGTCTGCACTGTATTCGCAACCTTTCTTATGAACGAAGAACTTGGAAAATGCATTTGAGCCTGTGCATCCAGCATCATGTTAGCAGCCGACCTGTCCAACTTTGGTCTCCTTCCGCAACCCTGACTTGTCAGAAAAGTATTCAGTGCAATGGCAGTCAGATGCATATGTGGACCATCTGGGAGAGGAAACACTCTTGGTCCAACTGTACATACCATGCCTCCAGGCTTCACATTTAGACATGAGTTTCAACCCGATACATAGTTTGTACAATTAATCTTTTCTGGGCTGGCTGCTCAGATATGTGATGTTTCTGCTCATGTGTTCCATAATCTAATGCTTGCAATGTGTTTCTGCCTTGTCTGAATGCCATTGTTGAACATGCTGCAAAGTTGTGTGCCAAGCTCACAAGGTTGATGAGCATTGAATTGTAGATACTCCTCAGATATGTTCAGGGGCTCGGCGTTGGCAGATCAGCTGGGACATTCCTTCAAAGTGGATAAAGAGTAGCAGATCCTCTCAGTTCTAACAAAAACCAAGAAAGGAGAGAAGTCTTTAGTGTGGTTGAAAGCGTACGGTCTGCTGCTGTTGGCTTCGTATGACTTGAAGTGTAAACAATGACATCACTGACTCAGAGGATAATGGTGTAATGCAAGGTTTACAAATTAGTAGAGTTTCAAATCTAAACAGGAACAACTGTCGCCACAGATGGAACGACGACACTGCTGAGTGGAAAATAGAGTTCCTATTCTCTAGACCAGTGTTTCCCAAGCTTTATTGAGCCAAGTCATCCACTTTACGTGAGAAAAATCTGACGGCACACCACCAAACAAAAATTTCAAAAAAAGTATGAATATTGAAATAATTATGATCTCGTCTCATTTTACTCACAAATAGACTTTAAATCTGCGCCTGCGTAATTGATCACACAGCTATTATACTCGTAGTAACTAATTCTGTTGTTTGAATTGCAGCAGGTGTATACACAGGTTTATTGTGTCTTCTGCCATCTAATGGAAGAGTTTTAATTGTTCTGCCTGTCACTATACGTCTCTGGCATAGATAGATGAACAAAGATACACTTGTAATTGATAAATACTCATTTTTGGGCAAATTAAGTGAAATTGGATCATTTTCCCTCCCACCGCTACCATACATTCAACAGAAAATATTAAGACTCACCGGCATGTTTTAGAATTATATTCTACCATGCCTTGCCAAATATATATTGAGTGAGTTGTACACATTATTCCTGCTCAATTCAAGTCTATAAGTGCTGTGTATGTGGCTCAGTCAGTGTGGATGTTTTTTGTGGGAAGTGAGTCTTTCCCAGTGTGTGAGAAGTAGCAGCACTTTGCAATGACCTCAAGTGTATTAGTCATATTATTCCCGATGTTTTAATGTTTTGGCATACAAGGCAGCAGAGAAAACAGTTACCTTTGGAAGTGCTGCAGACGGACAGACTAACAAACAACTTCAAAAAATAAACCATTTAGCGAAGGTAATTAAGGCAAAACATGAATAATTTTACACGAAGCTGTTTGCACAGTTGTTACTTAGGTGAGGTCACACAACAGCACAGTAGCAAAGCTTGCAACGAGAGACTTTCACACTTACTGTTCGTATGAAGCCATTAAGTCATTGGAAAGCATTGGTAAATGCCTGTATGAGTGAGATGTTCTTCCTCACTGCTTGGTGATTTTTCCTGTTACGTGCATGCATTTGAATCATTTTCACACATAGATACATGCCAATTCCAAAACAAAGTGGTGCACTAATCCCTGTAAGTAGTTACCTATGGTATATTTTTGGGTTTCGAAAAGTTGTAACGGTACTAGAATAACTGATCCATGCTGTTACAAACACCCTTCCGTTGGGTTACCAAGCACAGTGTTATAGTAGAGTCAGTAGTTGTTGGGTGGAGCTGGACACACCGCAGTGCGATAATTGGTCAGCACCAAATTGTCTCAATTGTATGTAATAGAAAGGAAAAAAATAAATGTGATAGGACAGAAGCTCTGCCTTTGATAACATGCTGTATATTGCGAAAAGGTGGGATAAAAGGTTTAACTATTCAATTATTTAGGTCTCAGCAGACCAAAATAATTGAAAATAGGACTGGTTGTTGAAGAGATATTGTTGAGTACTGTTGAGGTTCCCATAAAGGCCCCAGGTGCCGTTGTTTTTGTGTCATCTACCCAACAAACCAACAGCAATCAAAACAATACTTCTCGCCTTCATACTTCCGTCTTACTCAAGGTTTTTCAAACTTTTTTTGGGGGGGGAACCCAAAATGGATTAAATTTGTATTGTATTTTTGGAATGTGGGAGGAACACGGAGTACCTGGAGATAAACCCACATAAGCATGGGGAGAGTTTGCAAATTCACGAATCTAACCCTGAATCAGAGAACTGTGAGGCAGACAATGCTAACCACTAGGTCATTGTGCTGCCCTGGTCACCAAATAACAGAGCAAAATGCTGGAAGCGTTTCTATTGCTCTATACACCTGTTGCTTTATGTTTGTTGTAATATATTTGAATCTTGTGTCTTCAGTGTCATTGGTTTATGTACAGTAAACGTTAACGTTTGAGCAATATGTGATGTATTTTTGTACATCCTGGGAAATAACAAAATTTCTAATTTGGTTGTTCTGAAAAAGTTTGTGAAACCAGTCTAACACTCACACTTCCACTCCAATATGTGCCGTAGAGTGTGAACATATAATTAATCCAACATGTGCTCAACTTTGCGTTTCACACTTGGGTGCACATAAATGACAGCACAGGGAACCTGGAAGTGACAAGGACAATTGGAGGTCACAGCAGAAGGGAGGAGATCGAGGGAACGCAAGGGAAGTGTCAGTGTGTCCACTCGTGTCTCACGCAATGCGGAATTACTACAGCACCTCACATCACTCTGCTTTTATCCAGCTCGCCCTGCATCACCTCACAAAAATGCTATCTATCCACCAACTTGGAAGTTGTACAGCGTGATAATTTGATACTGATAAAAATCGCATGTGATGACTGCGAAGGACATAATGATAAGCTTAATTTTAAAAGTGAAAATGTATTTGGGACCACAGCCGAAGTATCCAACCAGCCTGTCAATTCTGAGTCTTCAGGGAATTCGCCACGTCTTTGAAGATTAAGCTAGTGAGAAGATTTTCCATGACATTACAGCAAGTAATGTGCATTGCCAAAGCACGTCTCTGTATTCTGTGCACCTTTTGGTGTTGATGATGTCATGGTTAGTGCAAGCAAAATACAGTTTGTGTCATGCCTCTCACTTTTGCACTTTAACACCAGTTTCTACATGAGATGACATGGGGGGCATGAGTTCAGATGGTCTCTTGCTGCTTTTCTGCAGGCTAACCGAGCAAAAACATCGAAGAAAAAAGAAAAATGCATCTATAATATCTCTGAGATATCTCTTTTCCGCTCAGATGCCTTCAATGGTTTTGAGTGAAAGTCCAAAGTAGAGAGCACAAAGTGGGGAGACGGGAAGAGCTGTGAAAGAATCCATCCATCACTCACTCACGTTTGGCTCACTTCTGTCGATACAATTAACACCTTGTGTATGCTCTCCATAAACTCTTAGAAAGCATTGGTAGGGAAATGTGAAAAATAATGTTGAAAAAAAGAGAGAACAAGTGAGGAAGTGAGTGAGGAGCGAAGACAGTGTTTTGATTAATGGCTTTTGTATCCCTCGGTTCTGAAACGAGATTGTCTGACCTCGCCCCGATGGAGAATGAGCGAGGTGTTTGAGGGGTGAGATTGAAACCAGATATTTCTGTTCACACTGGCTCATATCCATCTCTTAGTCTGAGAACATGACCAGTGACTGAGAGTCATAGCCACATTGTCTGGCCAGTGTCAGTCTATCTACAACAAAGATTTCAATACAGTACCTCGTGATAAAAGTGTACTTTAAATACTTAATTGTAACGTTTAGGGCACACCAATAGCTTGTCACAGAGGCGATACACATAAAGGCACTTATTTTGAACCCTGAGTCTTACAACTTGGTAACATATCTGTACCTTTTTGGCTCTGGAAAAGTTACACACAACAAACCTGAAATCTTGCCCTTTGGAATCTTAATGTATCGCTCATTTTTGACAGTGTCCTCTCATCCATCAATGCTTGCATCCATACTGCATTCATCACTCATTTTTACAAAATTGTAACACAATAACAATCTAGTAAAATCAAGACTTTTTATTAGTTTGCCTTTTTTAACTAGATCAAAGCAATCCATGAACATTGAGCTGAGTCATTTGCTTCCCAGTTATCATTATTTTCTTATCCAAAAGTGTATTATTAATGTTCCACTCGGCCTATATTCGATTAGAGATTGATTTGAGTATGGAGAGTAATCATCTGTCTCCGCTGGTTTGTTGTTTGTGTTTAAAATGCAGTTGTCATATAAATAAGCAGACAAAACAAGATTTATTTAAATCAAAAAACAGTCCTGTGTGAAATGGGCCTAAATGGAGCGAGCCTAGAATCCATCACGGTACTTCATCGCTCACCTTCCCATTTTTGTGTCTCCCTGTTCACTCTCTGGTTTAGTGTTGAATTTCTTGCCCTTCCATCTTGACCTTTTGTTGAGATGTTCTGTCCATTGTTCAAAGACAGTAGAGTTAGAAAGGTGGTCTCATGGGTTTCCTGTTTTGCCTAGCGGGTCATAGAGAAATGTATCTCCAATTTACAGCAGATTTGCCGAAATCCTTCAGCTTGTCAGAAATTAAATAAATACCGGGAAAAGCACCAAAGGAAATTGATGAGTTGTTTTTAGGGTTATTGTGCAGACTTTCCACAAGTGGTTCGTTGACAACAAACCTGATGTATACTTCCAATAATCTGCAAGTAATAAGGGGCCTATTTGTGTGAGTTGATGTCCTGTCGTAATATGTCCAACAAAAACATAGTTGTTTAGGCTGAGAATGTGGTGTAAATATGGCCAAACCAAGAGCTTTTGTTCAAAACCCAATGCCTTCATATTCCAAATATAAAGCATATGATATATGTCAAACCATCAAATATATTTTTTTCAAATCTCAACAGTGTCCTCTGTGACCCCTAAAAGGATCTACCTCCAGGTTAACATATGTGTCATCCCCCATTCTGCTCGGAGCCACAAGAGAGCATATTTTCATGTTATCTGGTAATTTCTCAGCATTCACATGCAATTTCAAAGGGAATATGTAAGTTTTAAATTTTATTTACTGTATTTTGTTTACTGTTAAGTCAGTTCAGAACATTGTCTCAAACAGTTTTATGCAGACACCCTGGATTCATGGTCAGTCACATCATCTTGGACTCACTTTTGTGTCTGCATCTCATCTTGTGATCTCAAACCAGAAATTCGAACTCCCTGATACAGCTGCGGGCTGACCCTGAGTGCCATCAGTGGAGACAGGCTAGCTCGTACACAAGTATAAACAAGTGGCCCAGATGATGATTTGCTTTTCATCTTAATTCATCTCTGACATACAAAAAAAAAAAACACTCCTGTTTCATCCCTCCGTGCCATAACACGGATGTAAAGCTACATTTGCACTTGTTCAAGCAGGCACGGAAGCCCCGTTTCAGGCCACCGTGGACAAAACGAGATAATAATGTTATTATTAACCAACATTTCCTGAGCAGCAGTACATAAATGCAGATTTATTTCGCGAAGATATTCTGTAAAAGCGTACTTGTGTCACTGGGAACCCTTTGTGTATCCTCAGCATGCATTCCAGGGTCAGTTTTTCTCTCATTAGCCTTAACACCTCTCCTCAGAGGAGCAGCAAAGGCTGAGTTAGTCTTCACTTGCAGAGGGGTTCCAGCTGCGATTCCTTGACAACCTCAACCACCTGGAGCTAGTCTCAGCTGCTGGGGCTATCTCCCCGGTGGCTTTCCGCAGGTGTTTTGATTCCAGCTCGATCTTTTGCAAGAAATAGCGTACTAATGTTGCAGGGAAGCCTCGAGAGCCAACCTCAATTGGGAATAAGACTGCATGCCATCCTTTGATGCCAATCTCATCAATCAGGTCCTGGTATATCGGCTTCTTCAGCTGGTGGGAGATAGCGAGTCTGTCTTCCCAGAGCCCTGTTAATTCAGCTATGATGATAGTTTTTGAACTGCTCGAGAAAACAATTTCTGGTCGGAGCGTATTTGTCACCACCTCCTGTGGAAAGACCAGCATTTTCTTCAGCTCCACGTGTAGCTTTGTCATGCCTCCACCTGTAGTGTCCATCTGGAAGTGCCCTTGGACATCAAGTCTAGATGTGGTTCAAGGTGCAGAGACTAGTTCCACACTGAGTGCGAGATGAGTCCTCTTCCTTGCCCCAAATCTTCTAATTGTTTGGCATAGGGACAGCACGCAGCAGAAAGTTCAACTTGTCCAGGTCAGGACTCCAGGGCAGCGGCCGCTCAAATGCCTCATCCCACTGCATCCAGTGGGCCTGGGAGGCTAGCCCCACCGCTTTAACATGGCGGTCCTCTTCTATTGTTCCTTGGAGCCTTTGCACTATAAGATCTCTTCTTCCTGATGTTGGCCTTCCTCCAACTCTTGTTACAGTAGTTTCCAAGGCCTAGGCACATCTTGCACACCGTGCCGACAACTTCCTGGTTCCTCCAGTAAGCTTCCACTTCCCGCACTACTTCCTGTAGTTTCCATAGTCTACCACACTTGATGGCATTGCCAGCGTGCTACACTTTCTCATCCTTGGACAGTAGCAGTGTACAGGTTGCCCTTGCCTTGATGGCCTTGAATATTTCAAGGCTCAGCCACTCAATCCATTGTTTCCACCTTAGTTAATGGACAGTTGTATGGTCACTGAAGCCTTGGTATGATGCCATACTGTAAGAACCAAACCTTGAACCTCCCTAGCAGCATACACAATACAATAGACATGACCAGAACAACTTGAAATAATCCACAGTACACATTACTGACAGTAGCGCAGTAATGTATTATGAAGTGATTGCAGTGAATGAGTGCAATATGGTATGAGTACAGGGAGTCGGGAATTAGTGGAGGAAGGGGTAATTGTTCACATACTGTATGAAATAATGGAAACAGCATTAATCCAGTCTAGATTTAGAATTTTCTCAACCATTACCCCCCCCCCCGCACACTAAATTGTCAAAAGTTAATAGTGCGCATTATATTTTACAAATTCTGCCTGGGTAATCAAACATATGAGCACAACTGTGTGTTTTCTAATTTACTAAAGAAAAGTAGGGCTGTGAATTTCAAAATAAGAGCCAGTAAATTAAAAAAAGGATTAAATGTTCAAATAAAGTGCGTAACTTCAGAATAATTATTTTAAAAAACTAACAAAATACAGATAAGACTTCATGTTTTGATCATATGGGTAGAAACAAAATCATTCATTGTAAAAATGCACTATACACAGGGAGAAGGGTTTTCCGGAATTTTGAGGTCAAATTTGGGGGTGCGTATTATACATGAGTGCGGAATATACATGAGAAATTACGGTACTTAAAAATATAAAAATGTACAATTGTGAATGAGTACTGCTCCTGGTGCATTGCTCTTTGTCGTCACCATTTTCTTGTGCAAAAGTATAGTGAAAAAAACAAATTGATAAAAGCTCATTGAAAACCATTTTCAGGGAGGCAAGGAAGGTCATCTGATGCTGTACTGCTTCATGTCATTCATCTTCCATTTTCAAGTTCTGAGGTTCTGTTGTACAGTATGTCATTCTAATTCAATATACTTGTTGCAGTATCATTCGTACCCCTGCTCATGTCCCATCAGCCAGTCGAGAAAATTGGTATATGCCATTCACATGCAATAGGCTGTTTGAATGGGCTCTTGGTTGCGCCCCTGGACACAAAGCTGACAGGAACAAAAGGTCAGATGCACGCCAATAAAATTACTCTAATACTCTTCTCTAGTGTACTTTAATCACTCATCTGGATTAAATATAAAATACGTATTAGAAAAAAAAGGGGGAAACGCCCCCCTCTGGTGGATACTGCCCTGCAACCCATGATTCAAATTGCCATTGAACCTGAGGTCGTCACGGTCAGTTATTAAATTAAATAAATTATAATTTTTACAGCTTTTAGGACACTGGTGAGACAAAGTTTGACGTGCACCCAATTTCGAGGTGTGCCTCCATGTACACTTCATGTCTAAGAAGGGGATTACTGAGGAACTCTTAGCTCAGCGCCGAGGCTCACATTGCATGCCTTGTGTATTTGACAAGCCTTTGGCAGGGTTCATCGTGCACTGTTGCTTTCCTCACACATTCCTCGTCATCATCACTAATCATTGTCGTTACCTTCACTCTGAGCATTACTGGGTGCACTCCAAGGTCTCATCTTGTGTCTTGCTGCCTTATTCTACTTCCAAGAATACATTTTCTCTCCTGGATTCAGTGATGGGCTTGAGCTAATTGAATTGGAAGTTACGCTGAATAATGCATGTTTATGCTAAAAATGAACAAAACTTGCCTGTGTACTATGATGTTTTGAAACAAACTGATCATTTTAGCACATGATTAACTTTGTTGAAGCAATGCATATAACTCCGAGAGGTGTCCTGGCTGGTTCACCAATATTACAGACTACTAAATGGGAAGCAATGAAACAATGACAATGAGTTCGGCAATAGGACAAACTCATTTCCTTATTAGTCTATGTGACTTTAGGATAAAATTACAAGGCCAATGTTAGGTTGTTACGGTACATAATTCTATGTTAAGTTTCAGATCACTACAGGACTGTGCTGCTTTGACTGTCAGTGCATGTCACCCGTAAAGTATTGTTGTCCAGTTTGTTTGTCTGTTGGTCGTTTATTCAAACTCAGATCTACGTCTTTCTAGGTTATGGTAACCTTGGAACTGGGGGTCTCGGAGGTGGCAATTATGGAGCTGGAGGCCTAGGCGGGGGTGAGTATTATGTTAGGAAGTTGTCAGTATTTTAGTGTCCCAGCAACAAACCCACAATTTGAAACAGTTTATAGCTCTTGTTCAATTTCAGACATACTGTAGTTTAATCAGAGACTATCCATTCCTCACACAAAGGTGGTTATGGAGGATATGGTGGAGTCCCGGGCGGATTCTTCCCAGGAGCTGGACAGAAGGCTGGTAAAAGAGGTATACGTGACTCTGGAATAGTGTAAATATAACAAAGAATACAGGTATACTCACCGGACAATTCAATAGGTACACCCAAACAAGCTGAGATCTAAGATCTGTATAAAAAATTCTGGACAAAGATAATAATACTCATTTTTTATTGACACACTTATTGACACTGAATTAATGCATCAACAGGACCCTTGATGTTTCGTCTAAAAAGTGTATTAAAACCATAAATTATTATTTTGGAATTATCGATAATTTTGTTCTTTACACAAAAAATAAACTGAAGTGTAAATACATATTTTTAAAAAAATGTGGTTGCAAATTATGTGTACAGGATGTGGAAAACCAACAGAACATAACATTATGACCTAATGAAAAATGTGCACAATTTAGACAATATCACTTCATATGACAACCAAGATAAGTGAATGTTCCATAAAAAAGCCCCAAATTATAAAGATGAAACTTCAGAAGTCAATGTCGTGTCATGAATGGCACATGGCCAGAGATAGCCAATCACAAGCGTCGTCTTTAGAAGGAGGAAGGCATATGAAGAAAAATCTAGCTTTAGAGGCTATTTTTCAAGCGTAACTAAAATTGTAACCATAGAAATTTCCAAAAGAAACTCTAATTTAATTACACATTTTCTCACAGTAACGTAATGGATTAAAATTACATGCATTTTGAAATTAAATTACGTAATGTCATTACATATAATTAGTTACTCGCCAACACTGTGTGTATGATGGGGTTGAAGTCTTACTTTGAATGTAAGTTCACCTCATATAAGGTTATCAATGATCGTTATTTAGCTTTGTCAGTTTTGGAGATAGTCGATTAAACCAACCTTTTTCGGTGAGTGTAGGACAAAAAGGAGCAATTACATATTGTTGTTTTGTTTAATGTTAATGGACATTGTCCCATTACAGGTGCTGGAGGCCATCTGCTACCATTTGGAGGTAAGCTGTTTGCTGGTACGCTGATGCCCTACTATACAAACACTGATACAATGATTTTAATGGTCTACTACATACTTGTCTATTAATAACAGAAAGCCAAAGCAAATGTATCACATCAATAGTAAATCAGCATGAAAAATAATGTTTCGGATAGAAACATACTCCCGCAGAGCCTACAGTGACCTCACTGTCTGTGCTGTTTATGTCCGTATGATTTACTTTAAATCAGGCAGTTTGATGAGGTATGGACTCCTGGGCCCACTCATGACGTGGGCTTTGGCGAACAGCTTACTCCTAAATATTGGTTGGCAGAAAGAAAACTTCCTTCAAATAAGTCAGGGCTTTTTTTCTCCCACAATACTCAGAATAACAGTTCATTCCCCTGAAAGAGCAAAGATAAAAGAACATTCTTTTGCCAAAACTTTCCTCAACAAATCTCCAGAGGCCACATACTTACAGGTAGTGCGCAACGTCTATACAGGCGAAGTATGTGGAATTTAAGAATTTAAAAAGGAAAATAAGAGTTGAACAAATAAATGGTTGTGTCTTTGCTACAGCTAAACTCCCCTACTTGTGAGGCTGACAGCTCATTTCTTACGTGAGGGGTTAGCCAATGAAATGAGGCATTTGATGAGCACAGCTAATGACATTAATAGTGGCTGCCTCCCATAATTACGTTGAAAGTCAGCCATGTCACTTTTTATCATGAAGGTATTTGACATGACATTTGACAGAGTAGTGATACAGTTCTCTTAGGAAATGACTCTATTGACTACACACTACGTCTCGTTGTATTGCAGGAGCAGGAACTGGAACAGGAACCCTTCCTGCTGGAGGCAAGACACACAACTTTGTATATTAACGTTTGTGCTTACATGAGTTTTTTTAGTCACCTCATGTGACATTGTGTCCTTATTTCCAGGCCCTGTTATCCCCCAGACAGGCTTTCCAGGAGGGGCTGGTCCTGGATCAGGAAAGAAAGCTTCCAAAGTACCAGGTATTGTTTCATCGAATCATAATCTACTCTTCATGCTCATGGGCAGACCAGATATTATTTATGTGCAATCTATCTATGCAAAAGAAATCACTGCAAATTGGACTTCTTTTGCATGGGAGATGTGTTGTGGTTTGTCAGAATGGTGATTCTCAGTAGGGCTTCTCTCTGTACTGTTGCGTGTAATAGTGGACCCTCAGAAACTGAAAACCGTTCCACGAGGCTGTTGGACCCTTGATTTGTTCCGTTTTCACATTGATTTCCAAAATAAATAATGGAAGTAGAAATAATTTGCCACTTTGCCCCTCTTCACCCTGTTTTTGTTTCGATTTTGGTTTATTTTGCTCAATATTTTCAATGAATATGTCAGTGATATTCCCAGTTACTCAACTGATGAACAATCCCAGTTCTGATGGGCCATTGTAATTATTTTTCTTATCTTGATTTGGCACTTTCTTTAGTGTCTACATTTGTGAGTACCTGACAAAATGAAGACAGAGGTCAATCATTAAAATTATTTAGGAACTTAATCTTCTGGTCAACCCTGGTTTTAATCCAAATAGATCTAGAGAGATTATTGCTGTGTTTTCATATGCATTAATAGTGTACCATTGGTTCTGGCAGGTGTGGGTGTACCAGGGCTTTATCAAGGTGGACTGGTACCAGTGAATGGTATGTCACTTTCATTTATCAATGACCGGCAGATGAAGGCACTGGCCTACAATCTAATGCACTGTTCTGATGGGTGCCTTCAGGTTTTGGTAACCGCGGAGTTCTTCCAGGAGTTGCCACTGGCAACGGCCTCAGTCAAAAATCACGTAAGAATTTGCTTCATGACCCTTTGACAGTTTTAAGAGGGACAAAAAATTGACACTTTACTAAGGTGATATAATACACAACAGTACAAAGCATTGCTATTATATACACTTGATGTCCACTTTGTTCGGTACATTTTGTTAATTCCTAACTGTATTTGACCTCCTTGTGCCTTGGGATACACTATAGAATACTATACAATATGAATATGCAGATATAAAGACTTCAGTTTGCCAATTAACCTGAACAGGGCGGATGGATGGGTAGATAAATAATTATATTGAAAAACAATGGAGGTTGGCTACGTACCAGAAAAAAAGTGTTCCCACATATGGTCTCATTTTTTTATTTTTTTTTTTAATCTAGCAGCATGTACCAAACAGCATGGATGTACATAAATCATGATACTTACACTTCTTAATTAACTACTGTACATTTTTATGTACTGTATTATCTAGCAAGCGGCGCATCAACAGAATTGCTCAGATTCTTTTTCCTGGTCATGTCACACATTTGTGCAGTCTCTTGGCTGCTTGGAGGAATTTAGAAAGTACCGCTATCATTTAAGAAGGCCATTTGCCAGTATCTATGCATCTGACTGGATGAAATGATGTTTCCTCTGCAGTTGGAGCAGGAGGGCAGGGTGGTGCAGGACCAGGTTAGTTATCTATGCATTTCATATTCTTATACTGTATGTCTATGTCTTTCAAATATATTTCAAATGTATTCTTTGATCAGGCTATGGTGGGCAGATGCAGCCTGGAGTGTTCCATGGCTACCCTCTGAAATCACCCAAAACACAAGGTTTGAATGTAATTTATAGGAGTGATTTTTGTCTTTTTACATAGTACTCCATGACGTTTGTTTTATAATGAGCTGCGTAGTTATAGAGAGTTCCCTTGATTTGATACATCAAGAATATTGCGAGTAGTTGTTACAATGTTTTGTGCTGACATCACTCGATCCAATTCTTATCCGGGAAATATCTCAAGTAACGCTGGAAGCATACAATTGCAACTCATAATGAGAATGAGATTATTTGTTGTACACTTGTTATAACCTCCAATGTTCCAGTGTACCCTGTATCTCTCATCAAAGACTGTTAATTTGTCTTTAGGTGGCCATGGAGCAAAACCTGGAGGTGGAAAACTTCCTTTTGGTATAAATGTTCACGTTTCATTGGCACAACGATTCTGGATAATCATGACATCAGCCAGATGTTGATGATAGGTTATATTGCAATGTTTTAGGCTATGGGGGGTTCGGTAATCAAGGAGCTGGACTTCCAGGAGGTAAAGCTGGCCCTGGATCAAAGCCTGGATTTCCTATTGGAACTGGTGGGTATTCCAACGTCCTATTTGTAAACGTGGAGCACAAAAACATAAATCATGTTATATAATTATCTTTTTTTTCCTTGTTGATAGGAGTTGGCACTGGTGGCCTCTCACCTGGACAGGCAAAATCTGCCCAATACGGTAAATTTCAACAATTAATACCCATGAAAATGTGAGTCACCTGTTAGTACACTAACTTACTGTGTTATATTTTTATTTGACTTTTCTATAGGTTTGGGTGGTCTTGGTGGAATTGGT
Organism: Phycodurus eques; assembly: GCF_024500275.1. NCBI lineage: Eukaryota > Metazoa > Chordata > Actinopteri > Syngnathiformes > Syngnathidae > Phycodurus > Phycodurus eques. Next base: position 22,051,139 of record NC_084531.1, read on the forward strand.
GCTATTGCTGGTGGTTTTGGTCCCGGTGCAGGTGGTTTTGGCGGTGTCGGTGGCACAGGTGGACTATATCCAGGGCAGATACCAGGAGGTAGCGCGTCCTAAACTGAAATCACAGCAATATTTTCAAATGATAGTGGTTTTATCAGATGTGTACATACAAAGATTTAATAATTAATGATTAATTTGTGGTTTTCAAAAAAAATCCATGAAATTTAATTTTGTCTCTATTTAACAGGTGGCTATGGACCTGGATCCAAAGCTGCTAAATATGGTAAATAAAATTGCAGTTTTTATTGTTACAGTATTATAAAAACATTAAAAAACAAAACAAAAACAAAAAACAGGGTGCTACTCATAATCTATAGCTTTTAGAAACTTCTATTCATATTTACAGGTGGTGTGCCTGGTGGAGTGCCAGGTGCCATACCAGGTGGCGTTCCTGGTGGCGTACCAAGTGGTGTGCCAGGTGGTGTTCCTGGTGGCTTTCCTGGTGGAGTACCTGGTGGCATTCCAGGTGGTGGATATTTACCATCAGCCAAAGCAGCTAAATATGGTAGGGTCATAGCTAGTGATTTTAGCAGTGTTGGTAGTGGCCTGTATCCGGGACACTATGAAGTATCACGCATTCATATCATTACCAACATCTATCCTGTTTCTCCTTCACAGGTGGTGTACCAGGGGGTGTACCAGGGGGTGTTCCAGGGGGAGTACCAGGCGGCGTACCAGGGGGTGTACCAGGTGGTGTACAAGGATTTGGTGGACCTCTACCAGCAGCCAAAGCAGCTAAATATGGTATGGACATTGCGCTGCTTATAACAGTTTGGTCTAGTTGTCGTTGCTGGTGGTGTTCAGATGGCACAGGTAGACTATAATCAGAGCAGACCATGCATTTATACAATCAATATTATGTAATCAAACCAGCTAAATATGGCATCGCCATTGCTTTGCTCATTGCAATTCTGTATATACAGTTGAAACCAGATATTTACATACGCTACATAAAAGATGCTTTTTTTCCCTCACTGTGTCTGACTGACATGAAATCAGACCATAATTTTGCTGTTTTAGGTCAATTAGGATTACCAAAATTATTTCTGTTTGATAAATGCCAGAACAATGAATTTTTTTTAGATAACTTTTCATTGCTTTCTTTGAAGCCAGAAGTTTACATACAGTACATTGCATAGTATTTGTTACCATTGCCTTTAAAATATATGACTTGGGTCAAACGTTTTGGATATCCTTCCACAACCTTCTCATAATAGTTGACAGCAATTTTGGTTGATTCATCCTGACAGAACTGGTGTAACTGAGCCAAGTTTGTTGTCCACCTCGCACATGCCTTTTTAGGTCTGCCCCTAAAGTTTCATTAGGATTGAAATGAGGGCTTTGCAATGGCCACTCTAAAGCATTGACTTATCCTTAAACCACTTTGTAAGCAGTTTGGCAGTATGCTTTGGATCGTTGTCATTTGCGCCCAAGCTTTAACTTACTGTCTGATGTCTTATCAGAATCAGAATCAGAATAAGAATCATCTTTATTTGCCAAGTATGTCCAAAAAACACAAAAGGAATTTGTCTCCGGGAGTTGGAGTCACTCTAGTATGACAACAGACAGTCAATTGACAGAGAACCCCCTTGAGACATAAAAGACATTGACAAAAACAGTCACTGAGCAATAAATTGTTGCTAGTCATCTGGTAATGCCGGTCCCCAATTTTTTTATTTATTATTATTTTGTTTAAATTGTGCAAAACGATGCAGAGTATATAACACTATACACATGCTTGAGTATTTCTACATGTTCTTTCTTCATGACGCCATCAATTTTGTGAAGTGCACCAGTCTCTCCTGTAGCAAAACCACCTCACAACATGATACTGCCACTCCTGTATTTCAAAGTTGGATTGGTGTTCTGAGGGTTATGAGCTTCCCTCTTTTTCCTCCAAACCTAACAATGCTCATTATGGCCAAACTGTTTTTGTTTTAGTTTTCATCGAACCACAGGACACATCTCCAAAAATGAAGAACTTTGTACCTGTGTGCATTTCGAAAACAGTAATCTAGCGTTTTGATATTTCTTTCGGAGTAATGGCTTCTTCCTGGCAGAATGGCCTTTCAGCCCATGAAGGTACAAGTGCTAATTTCACTGGGGCTAATGACACACTCTTACCAGCTTCAGCTAGCTTCTTCACAAGGTCTTTTGCTTTTGCTCCTGGGTTGATATGCACATTTCGGACCAAAGCACGTTCATGTCTGGCACACAGAACCTGTCTCATTCCTGCGCAGTTTAATGGTAGGACAGTTGCATGGTGTTTATACTGTACTTGTGTATAATTCTTTGAACAGATGAACATGGCACCGTCAGACATCTGGAAATTGCATCCAAAATGAACCAGACTTGTGCGAGTCCACAATTCTCTATCTGATATCTTGGCTGATTTTGTTTGACTTTTCCATTATGATATACAAAGAAGCAGTGTGTTTCAGGTTCGCCTTCAAATACATCCACAGGTGTGTCTCTAATTAATAACAATTAATGGCATCATCATCTGTTTACTCAAAATTTTTAAAGGTATATTAATATGACAGTATGTAAACTTTGTACTTTTGAAGAAAGTAATGAAAATGAATGTTGTTGTTATTCTGTCATTTAACAAATAGAAATAATTTTAGTAATCCTAACTGACCTAAAACATGAAATGTTTAGTCTGATTTCATGACAGTGACAAAAAAAAGCATGTCTTTTCATATAGTGTATGTAAATATTTGGTTTCAACTGTACTTGACATTGGTCTCTTAAAGTACGACTGAAAATAATTATTGTTATTATTATTAATTTTTTTTTTTAGCGGCACGGTGGGCGATTGGTTAGAGCGTCAGCCTCACAGTTCTGAGGACTAGGGTTCAATCCCCGTCTGTGTGGAGTTTGCATGTTCTCCCCGTGCCTGCGTGGGTTTTCTCCGGGCACTCCGGTTTCCTCCCACATCCCAAAAACATGCATGAATTGGAGACTCTAAATTGCCCGTAGGTGTGAATGTGCGTGCGAATGGTTGTTTGTTTGTATGTGCCCTGCGATTGGCTGGCAACCAGTTCAGGATGTACCCCGCCTCCTGCCCGATGATAGCTGGGATAGGCTCCAGCACGCCCGCGAACCGCGTGAGGAGAAGCGCCTCAGAAAATGGATGGATGGATGGATTTATTTTTTTACAATTGATGCATATAAGCAAAATGTAATCAAAGTAATTCGAAAGTATAAATATTTCCTCTGCGATTGGCTGGCAACCTATGTAGGGTGTTATAAATATTTTACCTGGAGGCTAGGTCTGGGGATACATGCCTGGCGACATAAATAAAGCAGTCAAAAGCATCGTACTTGGGTCTCCTTGACAGGTGGCATACCGGGTGGCGCACCGGGTGGTGTACAGGGAGGTGTAACAGGTGCCGTTGCAGGAGGTGGTGCATATGTACCAGCAGCCAAGGCAGCTAAATATGGTGTGAACACTGCTTTGCTAGTCACAGTTTATTAATGGAGTTGGTGGCATATGTGGCTTGCTCCCAGGACGTATAATGTAAAAACCATGCATTTATACCGTTAACACAATTTTTGTTGGTTCTCCTTTACAGGTGGTGTACCAGGTGGTGTGCCAGGGGGTGTGCCGGGTGGGGTACCAGGGTTTATACCAGGCGGTGTGCCCGGTGGTGTACCAGGATTTGGTGGTCAACCAGCAGCCAAAGCAGCTAAATATGGTATGCACACCGCTCCAATGTCAATACCATTTTATTATGGTTTTGACATTGGACACTGCTCTGTTCATCACAATTCGCAATCTAGTTGTCATGCTGGTGTTGTTCAGATGGTACAGGTGGACTATATCTAGAGCAGACCATGCATTTATACAATCAATCATTATCTTACTTACTGCCAAACAAGCTAAATATGGCATAACAGTATAAACTTTATACTTTGCTGGTCACAATTCTGAATGTTGGTGGAATTGTTGGTTGCGGTTTTTGTGGCACATGTGGACTGTAGCCCTGGCAGACACCATTATGTATTCATCATAATGTGGTTCTCCTTGATAGGAGCAGTATCGGGTGGTTTTCCAGGTGGTGTACCAGGAACTGTACCAGTGGGTGTGCCTGGGGGTGTGCCTGGGGGTGTGCCTGGGGGTGGTGGATATCTACCAACAGTTAAATGTGGTACATGAACTGCTGGTCACAATTCTCAATATTGGTTATATTGCTGCTTGTGGTTTTGGTGGCACAGATAGACTGCATCCAGTGAACATGATGCATCATGTAAAAAAAATACATATTATTAACACCAACATTCTTTGGTCTTCTGTATAGGCAGTGTACCAGGTGGAGTACCAGGGGGCATACCGGGGCGTGTACCAGGTGGACTACCAGGTGGCGTACCAGGCGGAGTACCAGGCGGTGTGCCCGGTGGTGTAGCAGGATTTGGTGGATATCAACCAGGAGCCAAAGCAGCTAAATATGGTATGAACAATGCTCTGATGGTCCCAATTTTTATTTTTACGTTTCATTGGTGGTGTTTTTGGTGGTAGTTGTGGACTGTAGCCAAGACACATGTATTCACAGGATGTATCACACGTAAAATCATTTCAGGATTCATAAAGTTAACACCATCTTTCTTGGGTCTCCTCTAAATGTGGTGTACCAGGTGGCGTACCAGGTGGTGTTCCTGGTGGTGTACCAGGTGGCGTTCCTGGTGGTGTACCTGGTGGCGTTCCTGGTGGCGGACCAGGTGGCGTACCGGGTGGCTTTCCAGGTGGTGGATATTTACCATCAGCCAAAGCAACTAAATATGGTATGGGTACTGTTGTTCTGGTCACAAGGCCAAGGCAGATGTATTCACAGGATGTGTCACACGTAAAATCATTTCAGCATTCATAAAGTTAACACCATCTTTCTTGGGTCTCCTCTAAATGTGGTGTACCAGGTGGCGTTCCTGGTGGTGTTCCTGGTGGTGTACCAGGTGGCGTTCCTGGTGGTGTACCAGGTGGCGTTCCTGGTGGCGTACCAGGTGGTGTACCGGGTGGCGTACCAGGTGGCTTTCCAGGTGGTGGATATTTACCATCAGCCAAAGCAGCTAAATATGGTATAGGTACTGTTGATCCGGTCACAAGGCCAAGGCAGATATATTCACATTATGTATCACACGTAAAATCATTTCAGCATTCATAAAGGTAACACGATATTTCTTGGGTCACCTCTAAATGTGGTGTAGCAGGTACCGTACAAGGTGGCGTTCCTGGTGGTGTCCCAGGTGGCGTTCCTGGTGGCATACCTGGTGGTGTACCGGGTGGCTTTCCAAGTGGTGGATATTTACCATCAGCTACAGCAGCTAAATATGGTATGGGTAGTGTTGTTCCAGTCACAAGGCCAAGGCAGATGTATTCACATGATGTATCACACGTAAAATCATTGCAGCATTCATAAAATTAACACCATCTCTCTTGGGTCTCCTCTCAAGGTGGTGTACCAGGTGGCGTTCCTGGTGGTGTACCAGGTGGTGTTCCTGGTGGTGTCCCAGGTGGCGTTCCTGGTGGCATACCGGGTGGCGTACTGGGTGGCGTTCCAGGTGGTGGATATTTACCATCAGCCAAAGCAGCTAAATATGGTATGGGTACTGTTGTTCCGGTCACAAGGCCAAAGCAGATGTATGCACATGATGAATCACACGAAAAATCATTGCAGCGTTCATAAAGTTAACACCATCTTTCTTGGGTCTCCTCTTAAGGTGGTGTACCAGGTGGCGTACCAGGTGGCGTTCTTGGTGGTGTACCAGGTGGCGTTCCTGGTGGTGTACCAGGTGGTATTCCTGGTGGTGTACCAGGTGGCGTACCTGGTGGTGTACCGGGTGGCGTTCTGGGTGGCGTTCCGGGTGGTGGATATTTACCATCAGCTAAATACGGTATGGGTACGGTTGTTCCGGTCACAAGGCCAACGCAGATGTATTCACATGATGTATCACACGTAAAATAATTTCAGCATTAGAAAGTTAACACCGTCTTTCTTGGGTCTCCTTGATAGGAGGTGTACCAGGTGGTGTACCAGGTGGTCTACCAGCTGGTGTACCTGGTGGTGTACCAGGTGGCGTTCCAGGTGGTGGATATTTACCATCAGCCAAAGCAGCTAAATATGGTATGGGTACTGTTGTTCCGGTCACAATTTTCAGTCCTCGTTGACTTTATGGCAGGTTAACTGTATCCAGGGCAGATGTATCCATGTTTCATGTGTAAAATCATGTCAGTCTTCATACAATCAACAACATCTTACAAAGGGTCTACTTGATAGGAGGTGTACCAGGTGGTGTACCAGGTGGCGTACCAGGTGGCGTACCAGGTGGCGTACCTGGTGGCGTACCAGGTGGCGTACCAGGTGGCGTACCTGGTGGCGTACCTGGTGGTGGATATTTACCATCGACTAAAGCAGCTAAATATGGTATGGTTGCTTTCTACCAGTCACAATTTTCGTTGTTAGTTGTGTTGTTGAATGATTTGGTAGAAAAATATCCAGGGCGAATACCATGATATATCATAACATAAATTCAAATATTTTTCAATAAGGTATTGTTCATTATGAAAGCATTTATAAATACTCAACAGGAGGTGTACCCGGCGGTGTACCAGGAGGGGTGCCAGGTGGTGTGCCAGGCGGTGTGCCCGGAGGAGCACCATTTGCAGTGCCAGGAGGAGTTCCGAGATTTCCATGGACCGGTATGTATTCACCAGCAGCTAAAGCAGCAAAATATGGTATGGTATATTTTATAAACCTGCAGGAATGATTCTTCTGTAGTAGAACTCTTATTTTTTTCTTCATCTTAAATGTATTTCCTTGATAGGCAGAGGTTTAATTTAAGTGTAAAAACCTGCTTTATCTTAATTGTGAGCTATAGGAGGAGCAGGAGCAGGGTTCGGAACAGGAGCAGGGTTCGGAACAGGAGGACTGGGAGGAACAGGATTGGGAGGAGTACCTGGTTTGGTGCCAGGAGGAGGTGGAGGTGGACAGTACTCCCCTGCTGCAAAAGCTGCAAAATATGGTACAGGAAATAACACTGATATTGCACATTCAGATAGTTTTTCCATTTACATTTATATAAACCTGTTTTATTTCCATCAATTTTGACTTACAGGAGGAGCTGGAGCAGGGTTTGGAGGTGCAGGAGGACTGGGGGGAACAGGTGGAGCAATAGGAGGGGTACCAGGTTTTGTCCCAGGAAGAGTTGGAGGCGGACAATTGTCTCCTGCTGCAAAAGCTGCTAAATATGGTACAATGAATGAAGCAAACAATACAACTGTATGTACAACTGATAGTGGAGTGTTCTAGTTAATTATCATGCTTCATTCATCTGAATTGTGTATTATAGGAGGAGCAGGAGCAGGGTTGGGAACAGGAAGCCTGGGAGGAACAGGAGTAGGTGGAGTGCCTGGTTTGGTGCCAGGAGGAGTTGGAGGTGGACAATACTCTGCTGCTGCAAAGGCTGCCAAATATGGTGCAGAAAATAAAACATTGCACATTGAGAAGAGTGGTGTGCTTTACTTTTTTCATTCCCTTAATGTTGAGTTACAGGAGGAACAGGAGCAGGGTTGGGAACAGGAGGACTGGGAGGAACAGGAGTAGGAGGATTACCTGGTTTAGTGCCAGGAGGAGTTGGAGGTTCTCAATACTCTGCTGCTGCAAAATCTGACAGATATGGTAAACGGAACACTTGTAGAGATCTAATACACAGTTAAAATCCTGTTTATCTATGTACTGTAGCTATTATTCCCATTTAAAGATTTTACAACATGCTTTGTTTATCTTGATTAGGAGGAGCACGAGCAGGGTTGGGAGCAGGAGACCCGCGGGGACTGGGAGCAACATTCGGAGGAGTGCCTGGTTTGGTACCAGGAGGAGTTGGAGGAGGACAATATGCTGCTGCTGCTGCTGCTGCTGCAAAAGCTGCTAAATATGGTATCTACACACACACACATATAGTGCCATGAAAAAGTGTATATATATATATATATATATATATATATATATATATATATATATATATATATATATTCATATTTATTACACTTGTTGTTTTGGATCATCAAGCCAATTTTAATATCTCACAAAGACAACTCAAGTAAATACAAAATGCAGTTTTTAAATGCAAATGTTATTCATTAAGGGATAAAAATCCCAACCTGTCTGGCCATATAGTATGTGGTGAAATAGTCATCCCCACCTGCCCCTGGTAAATCACGAGTTACCTATTAACCACGGTGTTTTAGTTCAACTTCACTGGCCACACCCAGGTCTGTTTATCACCTGATTAGCTGAATCAAGAAATAACCTGTCACTACCTGTCCGACAAATTTAAGTAGACTACAAGATCTCCAAAAGAAATACATCATGTCACAAGCCAAATAAATTCAAAAACAAATAAGCAGAAAGTGATATCTATATCAGTCTACAGAAGGTTACAAAGCAATTTTCCGAGGATCTTGGACTTCAGCAAACCAAAGTCCGAGCCATTATCCGATATGACTGCCTGAACACAGTTCTGTGAAGGAGAGTGGGCCATATTTCTTCCACAGCAATGCGAAAGACTCATCAGTAGTTATTGCTAACGCTTGATTAGAGTTCTTACTGCCAAGGGTGGTATAACCTATTAGGTTCAGGTTGCAATTTTGTCCCCTAAATAAATCAAATCATCATTTAGAAACTTCATTTTATACTTGCATGATACTGTACATAATGTTGTTTGTTTTTACGATTTGTTGTAGGGATTTACACTGTTTAATTTTCCTCAATTAGGCGTTAGAGGGGGAGTAGGAGCAGGGTTAGGAGCCGGAGGTCTGGGAGGAGCAGGAATTGGAGTCGGAAGAGTACCTGGTCTGTTACCAGGAGGTGTTGGAGGTGGACAATACTCTCCTGCTGCAAAGGCTGCCAAATATGGTACAGTCAATAAATAAGTCATATACTGTATCTGTACATACTATAAAAAGTGTGTAGAATTGTTAGTCTATGTTTAAACAATCTGATTGAATCATTTGTTATCGTTATGGTTTACAGGAGGAGCAGGTTTAGGAACAGGAGGACTGGGAGGTACAGGTGGACAAGTACCAGGTTTTGTACCCGGAGGGATTGGAGATGGACAATACTCTGCTGCTGCAAAAGCTGCCAAATATGGTACGATCAATAAAAGAAACTAATATATTATACACATGATCAGATGTGTGTGGAACTGTTAATCTAGTTTTAAGTTTAAACAGTATGCTTGAATCCATCTTAATTGTTGTGGTTCACAGGAGGAGCAGGCACTGCGTTAGGAACAGGAGGACTGGGAGGAACAGGAGTGCAAGTACCTGGTTTTCTACCAGGAGGAGTTGGAGGTAGGTCAATACTCTGCTGCTGCAAAAGCTGCTAAATATGGTACAGGAAATTAAAATAATAGTACCATGTATTTGTTTGTTTTTTTTTTTTTTTTTTTTACCAACATGCTGTATTCATCTAAACTTTGGTTTACAGGAGGAGCAGGAGCAGGGTTAGGAATGGGAGGCCTGAGGGGAACAGGAGTAGGAGGAGTTCCTGGTTTGGTACCAGGAGAAGGACAATATTATGCTGCTGCTGCTGCTGCTGCTGCTGCTGCAAAAGCTGCCAAATACGGTCTGAAGTGGAAATAAATATTATACATTAACATACAGTGAACCCCCTGCCTTTGCTATTCACAAAATGATCTTATGAATTTACCTATTCACTTTTCCTGTGCAACCTATGCTCAGCTGTTTGTTGAAAGAAATACACCTATTTGCAGAATTTTGCCATATATTTGTGCTCTTTTAGCATCCTAAGATGCCACAAGTAGTAATTGGTGTAAAGAAAGTACAGTATGTTGAAGAGCTACATCGCAACTGTTATAAGATAAATGTTGGGGAGGAGCTAAGTTTAGCCTCAGTTGTCAGCACAGTTACGAAGACTTCGCCACGTTTTTGCGCTGCATTGTTTCTTTTTAGGTCAAATCATGTGTAAGCCATTTATTTTTAATGGTAACATTGTAAAATGAGTTCAAAATGTGTTTGGGATTACGGTTTAAACAATTATTATAGGACATTTTTTGGGTGGGATGTCATTGTTTTTTGCTGTTCACCGCAAAGTTCGGTCTATAGCCCTCAAATTGCACGGATTGAATTTACTGCACATTTAGAAACATTTATAGTCATGCTTGTCTTTACAGTTATTGTTATTTAAATTTGATTTAATGTTTCATTTCTCTCAATTGTGCATTACAGGAGCAGGAGCAGGATTAGGAACAGGAGGATTTGGAGGAACAGGAGTAGGAGGAGTGCCTGGTTTGGTACCAGGAGGAGCTGGAGGTGCTCAATACTCTGCTGCTGCAAAAGCTGACAAATATGGTAAAAGAAATAAAACACATTAATTTTTTAAAACATCCAGACACATAGCCCATCCAGATCTTAATATACACAATTTTAAAATTTAACACCTCTTATAACACATCTCTTTTTTACCCTGTTTTAAGAGTCTAGGCTTTTTCTGAAATGAAATATAATGCAGTCTGATTATGTGCATAAGGGGTTTCAACAGGAGGTGGAGCAGGAATTGGAGCAGCAACAGGAGCAAGAGGAGTAGGGCCAGGAGCAGTTGGAGGTGATCAATACTCTGGTGCTCCAAAAGCTGCAAAATATGGTACATTTGATGCAAGTAAAAAATTATTCGTTATTAGCAGCGTTTTATTTTGTGACCTCTGTTAGGCGACATTTCTGGAGTGGGTCTTGGAGTGCCGGGAGCGACACCACTTACTGCAGTTAGCGGCCTTCCTGATGGTTCTGCTGTTGCTGTTCCAGGTGGCACCGGCGTTACTGTTGCTGGAAAGCCATGTAAGACTTCGATGACACGCCCTTATTTTCTCACATGAACTTTTTTGTACATGTCACTAATCTTGCTCATCTTTCTACAGCAAAGGATGTAGGTCCTTCTGGAACTCCTGGTCCAGGTACTGTTAAGTTGTTTTTTGTTCTTGTAGACAAGTGCTCCAATTTATGAGTTTTGACAGTCAAGCACACAAATACAAAACGCACCCAAGCAGACTAAACGACTCCAGCTCCTGATGTCACCCACGAGGCCACGCCCCATAAAGACACACATCCAACACACGAAAACTACAGTATGTACAGTAGTTACATTTTATAAAAGGTTTATTTCTTTATAATCTATTTTATTATAATTTGCCTTTATAACATACTGTGCTATATTTCTTTATTAAAAACACATAACCCCCTCCTGGAGCCATCATCTTATCGTGGTGGAAGGGTTTGCGTGTCCCAATGATCCTAGGAACTAAGTTGTCTGGGGCTTTATGCCCCGGGCAGGGTCACCCATGGCAAACATGTTCTGGGTGAGGGACCAGACAAATCACGGCTAAAAGACGCCCTATGATGAGTAAGATAATTGAAGTACATTTTCCCTTACCCGGATGCGGGTCATCGGGGCCCCCATCTGTAGCCAGGCCCGAAGGTGGGGCTCCATGACGAGCGCCTGGTGGCGGGGCCTGCACCCATGGGGGCCGGCCGGGCACAGCCTGAAAAGGCAGCATGTGTTTCCCCTTCCCATGGGCTCACCACCTGTGGGAGGGGCCAAGGGGGTCGCGGCCAAAGGCGCTTGGTGCTCCAATCCCCAATTACAGAAGCTGGCTCTAGTTACATGGAAAATCATCTCTCTGGCAGGGAAAGAGCCTGAGCTGGCGTTTGAGGTCGAGAAATTCCGACTGGACATAGTCGGGCTCACCTTAACACACAGCTTTGGCTCCGGTACCAGTCTTCTCGAGAGGGGTTGGACTCTCTTCTAGTCTGGAGTTGTCCACGGTGAGAGGCGCCGAGCAGCTGTGGGCATACTAATTGCCCCCCGGCTCACTGCCTGTACATTCGGGTTGACCCCTGTAGATGAGAGGGTTGCCTCCCTCCATCTTCGGGTGGGGGACGGGTCCTGAATGTTGTTTGTGCCTATGCACAAAACAGAAGCTCAAAGTACCCACCCTTTTTGAAGTCCTTGGAGTGGGTGCTGGACAGCCCTCCCGTTGGGGACTTCCTTGTTTTGGTGGGGGACTTCACGCTCATCTGGGCAATGACAGTGATACCTGGAAGGACATGATTGGGAAGAATGCTCCTCACGGACTGTCCATAACGAACACCATGTTCAGACATAATGCTGTTCACATGTGCACTTGGCCCCAGAACACACTAGGCCGCAGTTAGATGATTGACTTTGTGATCGTCTCATCGGACTTGCAGCCGTATGTCTTGGACACTCGGGTGAGGAGAGGGGCGGAATTGTCAACCGATCACCACCTGGTGGTTAGTGGGCTCCGATGGTGGGGGAAGATGTCGGTCCAACCTGGCAGACCCAAATGTATTGTGAGGGTCTGCTGGTCACGTCTGGTCACGTCCCCTGTCAGAGGAAGTTTCAACTACCACCTCCGGCAGAACTTCGCCCACATCCCAGGGGAGACGGGGGACATTGAGTCCGAGTGGACCATGTTCCGCGCCTCCGTTGTTGAGGGGGCCGACTGGAGCTGCGGCCGTAAGGTGGTCGGTGCCTGTCGTGGCGGCGATCCCCGAAACCGTTGGTGGTACCAGCCGTAAGGGATACCATCAAGCTGAAGAAGGAGTCCTATCGGGCCTTTTTGGCTTGTGGAACTCCAGAGGCAGCTGATGGGTACCAAGTGGCCAAGTGGAATACAGCTTTGGTGGTGGCTGAGGCAAAATTTTGGGCGTGGGAGGATTTCGCTGAGACCAGGGAAAACGACTTTTGGACAACTTCAAAGAAATTCTGGTCCACCATCCGGCATCTCAGGAGGGGGAACCAGTGCACCATCAAAACTGTGTATAGTGGCGATGGTGTGCTGCTGACCTCATCTCGGGATGTTGTGAGTCGGTGGGCCAAATACTTCGAATACCTCAATTCTAACGACACGCCATCCCAGGTGAAAGCAGAGTCTAAGAACTCTAAGGCGGGTTCCCCTATCTCTGGGGTTGAAGTTACAGAGGTGTTTAAAAAGCCCCTCTGTGGCAAGGCCCCGGGGGTGGATGAGAGCCGCGCTTAGTTCCTGAAGGCTGGGGATGTTGTAGGGTTGCTTGGTTGACTCTACAACATTGCATGGACATCGGGGACAGTGCCTCTGGATTGGCAGACCGGGGTGGTGGTCCCCCTTTTTAAGAAGGGGGAGCGGAGGGTCTGTTCCAACTATAGGGGGATCACTCTCCTCAGCCTCCCTGGTAAGGTCTATTCAGAGGTCCTAGAGCAGAGGGCCCGTCAGGAAGGAATCTCAGATTCAGGAGGAGCAGTGTGTTTTTTGTCCTGGCCGTGGAACAGTGGACCAGCTCTACACCCTCGGCAGGGTGCTCAAGGGTGTATGGGAGTTCGCCCATCCAGTCTACATGTGTTTTGTGCTCTTGGAGAAGTTGTTTTACCGTGTTCCTCGGGGAGTCCTGTGTAGGGTACGCTGGGGGTATAGGGTACCAGACGCCCTGATACGGGAGTTCAAGTATCCCGGGGTCTTGTTCACGAGTGAGGGAGGAGCGGCGGGAGATCAACAGGTGGATCAGTGCAGCGTCTGCAGTGATGCGGGCTCTGGTCACGAGCTGTGGGCCGTGACCAAAAGAACAAGATCGCGGATACAAGCGGCTGAAATGAGTTTCCTCTGAAGGGTGCTCTCCCTTAGAGAGAGGGTGAGAAGCTCTGTCATCCGGGAGGGACTCAGAGTCGAACCGCTTCTCCTCCGCATCGAGAAGAGCCAGATGAGGTGGCTTGGGCATCTGGTTAGGATGCCACCCGGACACCTCCCTGGTGAGGTGTTCTGGGCATGTTCCACCGGGAGGAGGCCCCAGGGACGTCTCAGGACACGCTGGAGAGACACTGTTTCCCGGCTGGCCTGAAACACCTCGGGATTCCTCCGGAAGAACTGGACGAAGTGGGTGGGGAGGGGGAAGTCTGTGCTTCCCTACTTAAGCTGCTGCCCTCGCGACCCGACCTCGGATAAGCAGAAGTAAATGAATGGAAAAAATATATATCAGAAATATTGGTGGTATTTTTAGCTCATTTAATACCAAAAACGTAATTTTACGTCTTTTAAAACTTGATCACCTAATCCCAAAGACGTAGTTTTAGATCTCTTACGGTTTTTTGCGCCATAGGCTTCAGAGGGGGCTGACGTCACTCCTCACCATAGTATTAGGCCTGAGAGCAATGCTTAATGCCCATAAAAACGGACACTAGAGGGTAGCAGTGCATCATACAATTTATAATTTTGGTATAATTTACCTATGTTCTACCGCTAATTAGTAAAGAACAGAAAAAGGTAGAAATAAACTTTTTTTTTATTTGAAAGATGGAAGTGTAATCTTTCTTGTGGTGGGTGCCATATTTATATAGCCATAGAACACAATATTCTGTGTGCCTTGAAAGATCGGTCAAAATCCTCTAAAATGGCTGGTACTTTTGAAAAATGGCTGGGATTAAACGAGTTAGTTATGAGTTTGGTCACAGAATAAATGTAATTTTTAAGTCAAGGTACCCCTGTAATTTTATATTAGTAAGCATATCATTTCAACATTTTGCAGCACTTTATTTATATACATTCAACACAAAGTAAGTCATATAAATCATTAAATGATGACAAAACACCGCCCTCTTTTTATGCTTCTTCTCCTTACCGCCTTTAGCTTACAGCCTCCCAGCTGTGGCAGCATTAACCTTCTAACTTTTCTGGTCAAACCATCTGTGCTCCCTTTCTTTTGGCAGGGCCCACACCTATTGCCACAAATAGCAAGGCCACAGAGCTACCACAGCCCAGTAAGACCAACTGTTTGCTTGCAGTCTTTCTTTCATCCATCCCTTCATAGTCTGCATTGAGCTTGGGGGGCAGGGGAAGGCTAGAAAGATGGTGTTCTTGCAGAATGGTAGTAGACCAGGCAAAGTTTATAAGGCTCAATAATGACAAGTCTCACCCACTGTGATGTTGGCATGCAAATGACATGTAGTAGGGGCTGACACTGCCGTAACCCTGGGCAGAGAGTATACCAAAGGGTATCAGTGAAGCAAATTTAGTCTGCTGTAAACACACCCATAGCACCTCAAGACATTCCTCTTTTCGATCAGCCAGGGTGCGCTAGTCCACGAAATTACCAACACCGGTCTAACTCACCCGTGGCGCACAGTTGCACTGCCCGCCACACCGGATTAACACCGGTCATGAAAACAGGGCCTTTTATGTCAATGGTCTGACAGTGTAATTTGTTGCTTTCTTGTTCATTGTTTGTTAGGTTTACACAGAGAATTGGTTTTCCTGATGCTGAGCTGTGCTACTCTTCAAATTCTACAGCAGGAGTTTTTCATGCTTTTATGGCGCTAGTGTGCAGCACATCACGCAATTTACTGTTCCAGATAGCGACTGGAATGGTGATGCTCCTGCTGTAGAATATTTGCTTTACAATTTTTCAATTACTTTCTCTTCCATAGCCCCATATTATCTTAAACAACAAGTTGACAGATATATAGTAGATGAATAAATATTACACATTCCATTAATTGCCTTTAAAACACCCTTTTCCTTAACTACTTTAAAAAGACACTTTTTTCTGTAAATGCATCTTAATAATAATCATATTTAATGCTCGAGCTTAACTATATCGATATCTGTCTATTTTCTAGCTGGTACAAAAGGTCAAAGCCCGACTGGTAAGTGTGATCATCTCTCATTTTTATTACAATTAGGACTTGCCATCAAACATTCCTGAAAATCTCAAATTTGAACAAGCCTTCTGATTTTTCAGATGAAAACTAGAAATAGCACTTTGCTGAACGTTAATACAGTACACGCTCTCACCTTAATCAAAGAAAAGAAGCATTGATTAATACATCACAGCATGTCATAGCAATCATCAAATGGCATGTACAGTCACTGCCTACTGAGGAGTGAGTGCTTTGAAGACAACATCATAATAGATTTCAAACTGGATGAAGCCTAGATAATATACTGTAAGGTAGTATAAGATAAGATAAGTTAAAAGTCTCATCTTGCAGCAACCATTGTCCTGTACTTGGATGTTTTGGAAAATGCAATTCTTATTTTTTACCACATGGTGGAGACATAGACTAAGAAAGCAGCTGTGTCAGTGTTGGGGTTGTCACAGTCGGCAAAGCACCAAAACCAATCCCATAAAGTACAGAAGATCAATACACTTTATACTGTATATTATACTTTACATATTTACATGTTGTTTATGACTACTTTACACATAAGCATGTTTTCTACTGCTATTGTGACTGTGTTTTCTAATGCGACAGAGTTCAAGACAAAAAAATAATAATATGAAACCAAAACGTTTATGCCCACAGATTAGATATGTATAAGAAACCTATAAATTTCAAGCCGTTTAACAAAATCAGTCAATACTTCTTTCCTCATTCCTCCATTTCATGAAAAGCAGCATTGAACGCATCAAAACACTTCAGATGCTTATCATAAAACATAATCTTCCGATTAAATAGACTTGTACACTTCTTACTGGCCTTCTGCTCAACAGGTGCTGGAACAGGTGTTGGTCCAAGCGGAGTTGGTTACCCTTATGGAGGCAAGTTATCCATTTTGTAGTTTCACTTCACAACTGTATTATTGATGTTTCAAGCTGTAGTGACCAACTTGTCCCTATTCCTGTGCGGCTAATACAGTGTTCAGTATTTGAATTAAGATAGCGGTCATGCACTATATCACTGCACTCTGACTTAGAGTCTCATTTTTATGAATCATCTTATACATACAGTATATTCATAGTCATATATACTATATTATTGGATCATAATAACATGGTATTTCTATGCATTGCCATATCCATAACAATTGTTGCCTTCTTGTCAATGATTAAATTATAATGTGTATGCAAGAGTATATGCATGTCTTTGCCCTTATAATTGACACTATGCACCTGATTATATTGTTTTGCTGCAGTATTTCTGATGTACAATATACAGTTGACTGGTGTGACTTTACTATTTTTATAACACAGTACACAGTAAACACATATTGTATTCTATTCCATAGTTCCTTATGGGGCTGGAACTGGTATTGGAACTGGAACTGAAACAGGAGATGCAGTGCTGCCTGGTGCAAAGCCCTTGATACCTCCCAGTGTGTATATATGCAATACAAAAAATAAAAAATCTGACATCCATTACTTATCTACTAGTTCAACAAAATTGTAGAATGCTGTATCTGTATTTACTGCTTATTTGTCTCTCTCGCCCTCTCATAGGCTTTGGGGGAGCAGGAGGTGGAGCAGGAATCCCCCTGGCAGCAGGAGGCTATCAAGGTTAGGTGTCGTCACGTCACATGCATTTCTGTACTGTAATTTGAGTTGTGTTTTAGTTCAGCATCAAATGTGGATTTTTGGCCACACAAGAGACACAAGTTCAATTGCCCATCTGAAGAGGAAAAACTGCTTTAATTGTGTTTCGTAAAGGGAGTCACAAACAAACTGAGCACTTTCTGTGGCAGGCTGGTTAACCTCCTGGACAATAACGCCCCTTTTTTTGTGTCACCACAACTTAGTGGGATACAGTCCATATCAACGTGGGTATGGACAGGATACGTGAGAGGAGAGGCTATTGCACATGTACAAATAAACAACCAAACAAACAATGTTCTGCCCAGTGACCAAAGTGACAGTTGGTCAGGAGGAAGCCATCGCTGTGGCCTTTCCTCTACAGGGAACTGATAAGTCTTTTTTAAATGGTGTGAAGCCAATGAGATGAGGAGAGTAACTGCTGAAGAACATTTGACACATTTTCAAATTTGAAGCAAGTCTCCTTTTCTCCAGGTGGGTTTCCTTATCCTGCTGCAGTCGGAGTGGGTGGTGCTGGAGGAGGAGCTAAAGCACCAAAACCAGGTAGCTTTTATACTAGCACCTTTGCTGAAAGTGTTTTTAAAAAGAGGTGCTGGACTCTTGAACTGCTGAAGGTGGCATACAATTATAATTGTCAGAGTAATAAAATAAACATGAACTAGCATTTCCTAAAAATAATGGCCAGGGCTGTTTTTTGACTCAACTGACATCAACCGAAAACAACAGCAAAAAGGTTTTTTTTTTTGTTGTTTTTTTAAATGCATATTTTTTATGATTTATGAGTCACAGTTTTGCTTCTACGTGATAACCTAACATTACAAAAAATATACTGTATTGTTAATTTTCCTAAGTAGACTTAAATGCCGTTGAAGTAAAATGACTTTACTCTAAGCATACTTTAAGGAGTATTGTAGGAGACAAGACATAAAAGATGCCTGCGCATTGCAGTGATTTACAGTTTGGACAAAGAGCATGGCATCATTTCCTATCGGACTGCGATTACTGTTGCACTGTGCTCATTGCACAGCATCCAAGTGTGACTGTTTGAAGATAACACCAAGCTCAGGAGATTCCTGACGTACTTGAGCAAAAGTAAACCAGAACAAACTTGACTCAGGTTATTGAGTGAGTTTAGTTGAGATAACAAGACAACAAATGACAAAATGTTATTTATGTTCTGCAATGCTCTGTCCACAATTGATTAAATACTGTAACTGTCTTATAACATGAACAGGCTATGGAAATCTTGGAGGTGGTGGTGGCTATCAGCCTCAGCCAGGTGAGGACCACCTCAATTTGTGTAATGTTCCCCCCTCGCCTATCAGCAGGCTCCTGTCAGTTTTACACATAGACTGATCATGGCACATGATCATGACACAGATGGCATCAACAAGCCATATGTCATCTGTGCGAATTGTATGTAACATGGTAGGTCTTGCCCAACATGTTCAATTATAATTGTTCCAAATATAGATACATATAAATAATATGTACAGTTTGAGGAAATCCTATACAATATATTGAATTATAATAATGCTCCATTGGGCAGCGCAAGCACAAAAAGCTCAAGGCAAGAGGTTACTCTTTGTTGATTATTGAATATTTAGTTTGGGCTATGATGAGCTGTTGCCCTCCTCTTTAGCAACACCTACAGGAATGGTGAAACATAATGATAATGTCATAGATACAGTATACAGTTTAAACAGATAGATACACTTAAATAGTGAATTGGCCCTTCCTCTGTCCTTATCTAAAAGGGGAATCATTTCATTAGTATTTGTGTGATTCTGCTCACTACCAACAAACAGAGATGAAATACTAACCTCCTTTAACATAAAGCTAATTATCCATTTACCTGTATTTTTTTTCTTCTCCCTGACTGTGCACAGGTGGATATGTCCCAGCCCCACTGACCCCTCAACAAGGTACCTGGCAACCATTTATTACGTTGATAACTCTGGCAATATAATCAGCACCTCTGTTCATTTTCCAATTTCCCACCCTGGGAAATACTAGATTATCTGGATGAAATAGGAAATCCATGCAGTCTGTGTGTGTGCGTGCGTTTGTGCATGCCTGTGTGCGCGAGCTCAACAGTGCAGATGGCTTGACACAACCAGTGTGTGTTTGCATGATAATCTGTATTTTCCTGAACATTGGAGATTATTTCTAGTGGGATTATTTCAAGGAGAGCACGTCTGCTTTCTTAGTTTGCCGGATTGATGTTTTATCGTGTTGGGGCATCTGGAACCAACCGTATTCTCCTCCACTTAACAACAGTTTACAGTGCCAATACCAATAACATCATTCTGTATTTGGATTGTTCTAATATTAATACCAACAGGCCCATTGCCAACTGTTTATCTTGTCTTGTAGTCTTAGTCCATACCATCGTGATTTTTTAGTTAGTCATCAGCCGTCATCAACTTGGGTTACAAAATATCAAGACGGTGGTACTGTCAAATCAGTAAAACAATCATAGTTTATTACTCTCATGTGTTTGTTTTTGCAGCCAAAGCAGCCAAGTACATTGGGAATCCATTGCAAGGCTTCCTGGGTGGTGGAGGAGGAGGAGCCTATGGAGGTAACAGACCTGCAATTCTCAAAAACATCCTGAATGTACAATGTGTGTGTAGACTTACAGTATATTGCACATTGAACATCTTCAAAAATACTGGCATTATTTTCTTGCCTTTCGACGAATGGTAATACTAACTAAATTATCTATTTTGGATACTCAAAGACACCTCACACAGTAAATGTAAAAAAATGTATTCATGATGTGAATGGTACTGTGCAACAAAATTAAATAGCTTCATGTTGAAAACTATAATATTTATTTACCGTAATGCCAACAAAATATTGAAACTGATGTTATAAATGATTTGAAAACATTAAACAGACAAAACAGTTTTTACACATCTCATTAAAATTTACTTTGAAGGAGTCTGATTAAATCATGTAACTTCCTGGATAATTGTAGTCCCTTCTCATGTTCTTCACTTGGAACGCCCAAATTATGCTTAACACAAAAAAAGAAAAAAAGCCAAAGAAAAAACAAAATACATGCAGTCAGTCCTATTTTCCTCCAATAAATGTGGTGTTTTGGGGATGCCGCAAAAGTCATGGGGCCACCCTTTTGTTAATCTGCAACAAAGATGCTGATCTGTTGTTAAGATGTTTCAATACTAACATGTCGCCTTGTCCGTGCTGATTGTTTGCCACAGCAGCAGGAGCGTGCCAGGGCAGATACTGCGGCAGGAGGAAGTAAATGTCCTCCTGATGTGTGATGTGGCCTGAAGAAAACCATGGTGCTACTGCATGAACTAGAATGTACATTTTAGAACACAAACATCCAATGTTGTTTTTACTTACTTGACTTCGTCTGCTCTTATGCAAACCCACCGACCAAGAGTTTTGTACTACCCCCCCCCGATGTGGCATTTATTACTGACTGTGCCTTCGATCATAAATGTGTGAACGTAACTCGGCTTTAAAGCATCCTTCTATGCACCAGTGAACTTCAAATATAACATATGTCAGCTCATGCTCATTCGTATACAAACAGTTATGCGTCCTTCATGTGGCTTGGACATATGGTGACAGGGCGAAGAGTCCTTGCAAAGGTGGTCTGCCAATGTGACCTGCGCAGGACGCTGAAGCACTCCGTTTTCAATCGTAATGCAAAGCGAGCTGAAATGTTGCAGCACACCACCTCTCTGACCTGTGAGAAGGCTGCTTTTTGTGGCCAAATCACAGCATTGTCTCGGACCCTCCTCCTTCTTCCTCGCTGCTATTTTTAGCCCCAATGGGTATAAAGTAGTGGCAAATCGGACTCCACCCAGCCCATCTGTTCTCATTAACTTTTTTTGCTGATTCTACTGTATATGCCCAAGCATTTCCAATTTTGACAAATGCTTTATTGAGATCAGTCTCTAAAACAGTGTTACCATTTATACTTTTATTCCTCCAGTGTATATCTGGAAAGTTTGCATATTTGTGCATCTGCTTCGTGATCCTTTTCCCCCAAGCATCATTTCAGGAGTTATTTACATTTATGTAAAAACATTCATTCAAGCTAACTCATATCTTACTGCATTTTCACACAATTATATTAACAATCAGACCTGTCCCTTTGCATTTATTAATTAATTGTAGTTCAGAATAACTTTTATTTTATGGGTGTATCCAAGCCCCATTGTTCATTTACTTGAGCTTCTTTAGAGGACAAAAAAAAAAGTGGAAAAAGCCTAACTGACCAAAGGTTCATGGGTGCTGTTGCCAAGTGACCCCTTTTTCTTTCTGTAATTGTGTACTGTATTTTGTACTAATATGAAAGTTGCTGGCATTGGTTCATCCACTCTGAGCTGTATGAGAACAGTCTTTGAACTTCACTGGGTCAGACATGTGCCGTGGGATACACTTCATCTTTATTTAAAACTATTTCTATAAGGAGGAACTTTGTGGTTTTGCACTTTTTTTTTAATGTTTCGACACATACATGCACACACACATCACTTAATATATCCTGCCATTGCATTTGCTTCTTCAAATACATAAATAAAATGTGTTAAAAACATGTCTTCCTGTTTCAATTCATGATGTATCTTAAGTACATGAGCCATTAGTGGACAATTGTTTTAACAATGAAACAAACTAAGATGTCCCTTCGCCTCAGTTGGGTATCGACAACTTTTTGGGCCATCTGGAAATAATAAAGCACTGGGCCATGATGCAGGCATTACATAAGACTGGAGGACTGCTCGCTGCGGGAATCAAACCTCGGCTTGCAGGCTGCATTCCTAACCACTAAGCAGCCCAAATACACCTTGGAAAAATTAATGGAGATATGAATTCTCTTAATTGTTTTCAATTTAAGGCAAGTCCTGCATCTCAATAACATGACTGTGACATGTTTTCATGAAAATAGCCGTAGGATCAAGAACTAGAGCACACTTCTTAACGCCACATTATTGCTGAAGCAGAGCGTGGGAGGAGAGTGAGAGGGGGATGAAGCAAATGCAAGTAAAGATGATAAAAGCATTTTCACTTATGGAGGCAGCACTTCATACACTACACTATATACACTTATAAATTAGTGTGCATATCTGCACGTGGTGCATGCAGCAGACAGCTACCTCCCCATATCAACACATAAACAACTTCCTTATCAAATACTGTATGTGCCGTTATTAGAAGTTAACACTGTTTGCTAATGCTAATCTGTGAATCCAACACAAAACGTGAATCCACAGAATGCTCAACCGTGTAGGACTGTCTATGTTTTAGCTGTGTGTCCATTGATAAGTTAGTACACAAACTAGCAAAAAAGGTTTAAATATTAAACCCACGGTATGTTTCTAGCAGTCACTCAACTTCCCGCCCACCAGTGTCCCCTTGTACAAGGAGGGGCGGGCCTAACCGTTCTTGGCCAATCAGACTCGCCATGTGGCCGGTCGAGCATCTTCATTGGACAGCTGCCCTCTTGAATGAAGCCCAGCAGATGAGGCGCACAGACCCGGAGCGGGCAGCAGGAAGGAAGACCCCGAACCAACCGCCGCCACGACACCGACGGCCTGAGGTGGTTGGGCACAGGTTGTCCGTCGACCAGAGTCTCCTGGCTCTCTGTCCGAGAGTGAATGCGGTTGATGCTGCTCTGCTGCACCTGGAAGGACGGACGCATGGGAGAGGAGGATGGTAAATAACCAAAAAAAAAAAGAGCGTTTGAAATGTCATACCCTAGTATACCGCCCGGGCGGGACTTGCGATGGTTTTGGGCAAAACAAGTCTAGCTGTTTGATTTTCTTCTAATATGTGTCGTATTTACAACGATTGTCGGTCGGGATGCACTTCCAGATGGTGGTCTAAATGAAGCCATGTTGCCTCCTTCGTCATGCTTGCGTGCAAGTGTTCACCTCCAGGTCATGCACAGTCAAGTCTCGTGGCGGTTTCTCAAGCATATTCTTCTTGTCCCTGTGCTGAATATACGCATATGCATTGCGTTCATACCGTTACTTACGTTACACTGCATTATCTTTGCATGCACAATCTTAATAGAATCCAAATCATATTCCGTATTTACAAAAAAATATCTATCTATCTATGTCAGCTACCCACTATCCACCCATACTATATTTCTACCTAAAGTGCTGTGATAAAGTTCAATATATCTTTTTGCATATTTATCACACTTTCAGACCATCACACCAATTTTAATATCACTTAACAGCAGCCCAAGAAAATGTAAAATGCCCTTTCTAAATGATGATGATTTCATTTGGGTAAAAAAATCTAAATGTATCTGACCCAACGTAAAAATAGCAATTGAGTGGTTAAATCACTGTGGAGAAATTTTGGCCCACACTTTTGTTCAAACTAATTCATATCGAGGGGTTTTTGAGTATGTGCTGCCTATTTAACCAGAGCATCTCAATTTGTCCGAACTTTGACTTGGCCACTCCAAAACCCTCATCTTTTCTGGGGCGTTGCGGCAGGTCGACCAGGTCCTGAAGAAGCAAACGACCTCAGACCATCACAGTGCCGCCATCATGTTTGATACTCAGCAAGATGTTCTTTTTATCAAATGCTGTTATTTTTACACCTGGTATAACAGGGTGCACACCTCCTAAAAGTCTTGTGAGTCAACAGGACATGAATATGAAGTCTTGGGAATCATAAAGTTGTTTTCCGGTGAAGGTGAGATGAGCTTTGTGGTTTATTTTATTATTATTTTTTTTAACTAGGTGACTACAAATAGTCACCTAGTTAAGTAGACATCATTACAATCTAGCCAACTACAACATCCCTCTCCAGTAACCTTGCTAGATCGTACCAATATACTGGATCTAAATAAGTAGCCGGCTACTCACCTCCATATGTAACACTCTCGCGAGCAAAACCCAACATACCTACCGAGCATCCTTGTTTACCTACCATTCTATCTGACAAATTTGTCAGCAACCCACCGAGCTATCTAACCTTTAACTAGCCGCTCATCCATCTTAGTCATCAAGCTCCTGATCTAAACATTTCATTGCAAATGTTTCCTTCGTAAGATGCACATTGTCTGTTTAAGATAAAAATCAAAAAAATGAGTAATTGTCCCAGAGCAGTCGCAGCACAAACTGGGCTGATTTGACTGTGATGACTCACATGATGTTGCAGTGGACTGCTACTTGTATAAGTCACTGTGTGTTCAGATATGAGTCAGGAGAAATGCAGTGTTTGCGCTTGTGTGGACTGTGTATTTGTTTGCCTTTTATCGGAGCTATTAGTGTCTTTCAGTGGCTGTTACAAACACCAAAATCTGCAATAATGACCAAGTGAAGTGCTCCATAATAAAGAGACAAGGTGATAAATATGAATTAATGAAGAGCTGAGGTGGAAGGAGAGTGGCGAGACATTAGTGGCCATCATCGGCATTGCCCTCCTTGTCAATGAAATTATTGAACTACAGCAAGCCATTACAAAAATGATCAATGAGTACAAGTACTTTTAAGAGGTGGGGACTCGAAGGTAAAAAGCTCTTATTTAGGTACATGCCCATATCTTGGTTTATTTGTTGCCATTAGCCAGCTGTGATAGATTTGTCACGGTACGTATTTCACCTCAATTAAAAGAAACATTCTTCTAAAAAAATATTAAATGTACACATACAAAATGTAGAAACAAATGTGATACAAAGCTCTGCAGTCAATTTGATGGCTACATCGTCATCAATATTTTTCACTGTCTGCAATTACATTGTTGTAAACACGTGAGTATTCAGCAACATTTAACATGACTATGTTATTACACAATGAGTACTGAGTATGGATACACGTCTTCTGTATTTATGTTGTTACAAAAGCATTCAGTAGTCATTACAATGTTATTATGGTACATTTGTTGTGTGTTCAGAAAAATATACTAACTGACAACTTTCTAGTTAGTATGCGGATACGAGACTGGCCTGCCTGCAGTCCAGACCTGTCTCCCATTGAAAATGTGTGGCGCATTGTGAAGCGTAAAAGAGGACAACGGAGACCCCGGACTGTTGAACAGCTGAAGCTGTACATCAAGCAAGAATGGGAAAGAATTCCACCGACAAAGCTTGAACAATTAGTGTCGTCAGTTCCCAAACGTTTATTGAATGTTGTTAAAAGAAAAGGTGATGTAACACAGTGTCCCAGCTTTTTTGGAACATGTTGCAGCCATAAAATTCTAAGTTAATGATTGTTTGCTAAAAACAATAAAGTTTATCAGTTTGAACATTAAATATATTGTCTTTGTAGTGTATTCTATTAAATATGGGTCAAACATGATTTGCAAATCATTGTATTCTGTTTGTATTTATGTTTAACACAATGTCCCAACTTCATCGGAATTGGGGTTGTACAATGGAGTGTGCGATCTGTAACAAAGCAGCGTATTGACTGATAATGATACAGTACACTAACGTCTCTTACTCAGCCTCTCAATGCAGTTATGTCTTCATAGCCTCAGACGTAAAAGGGTGTGTGATGTGCTTTTAGATGGATTAACTTTAAAATGTGCTGAAGTGAGCTGTTTCTCCTTCTCCTGCCTCCTCCACCTTTTAAGATGCAGATTTACTTCAGCATTTCTTTCATGCGGGCCTGAACAAGTTTTCCTGACACAGCTACCTGTGTTCTTCGGAACAACAGTTCATATCTTTTTAAATGACGGGATGATTTTTTTTCTGTTATGATGGACACTATTAGCGAAATATTAACCTTAACAATATGTTCATGATCTTTGTCGTTCTTGTTTGCAGTAGCGTCTATTTCATCGTACTTACGCCCTTCGTGTGTCGCTGTCGTTCCAGCTGGAGAAAGTTTACCCGTGTGTGCGGGGTGCAAATTGAGGATCTACGATGAGCAGTACCTTCAGGCTCTCAAGACTGACTGGCACATCGTCTGCTTCAGGTACAGTGGATGTACTGTACCATAGCTCCATGAATGGACTAGCTTCAAACGAGTACCTAAATCGATACTGTACATACAACAGTGATTCTCACCAGTGGTAAGCGGGCTCCCTCCCCAAAGAATCACTGCCTAAATACAGTTCAGTTGTAATTAACTTGTAACTTTAATACATTTGCATTTAATCTTTAAGAACGGTTTGTTTTTAAACATTTATTTATTCTGATATTTAAGCAGTGTTCAAATTATCCATAATGTTACATTGGTTTACAATAATATTACATGGGAATAAAACTCAACAAAAAACACTTAGGTCTACTACGCTACTGCATTTTAATGTTGGTCGTGACTGAGGTACATGGAGAGCCACGTATTTTTGGGGGGATGGTACTTAGTGTAAAAAGTTTGAAAACCACTGCACTATAGGTATCCCATTTCAGTTTCTTGGATGTCTTACTTTGGAAATCAGCCTGTGTTGTACTTGAGTGTTTTATGACTATGTTGAAATGACAAATGGGACACATTCATCCAAAGTAATTTGGGTGCCTCTGCCACTCACATTTTTACGCTAATGGCCGGTCCGGCAATGTGGCCCATGCGTTCTCACGAGGAGCCATTTTGACACTTGGATAGTGGCTGATGGTGCCGGTAACTTGCAGAGTACGTCCTGAGCACACAGCGCACATGTGCACGTGTTGGAAGTGTCGAGTACACGTGTGGCTTTGTATGTAAACCTATTCCTGCTTTTTGAACCATGTAATATGTCACCAGAAATATACATGATTTAATTCTCAGAGACGACATTAGAGAAATGTATAAATCAATACAGTGGTACCTTGCCTTATGATGGGTTTTCACTTGTATAGCACTTTTCTATCTTCAAGGTACTCAAAGGGCTTTAACACTTATGCGTTCAAATCCTTCTGTGACCGAGTTTGTAACTCAATTTACTTGTACATGAAATCAAGGTTCCCCATTTAAATGAATTAAGCCATTCTAGCATCCCAAAAAAACACCACATATTTATATATATATATACATATATATAGCACTGCATTTTATAGAGAATGTAAATAAATAAAATGTAATTACTGTACATTGGGATAAGCCAAAGTCTTTAGAGTTGTATATGTGCCTTTAAAGGGAGTGACCAAGTGAATGATATCAGAAACATGGCCAGCGGTTCATCTGCGTGTGAGCATTTGGACGTGAGTTTTGGCCTGCTACTCCTAGCGAGTGTTTTTATTTTGTATTTGTGTGTGTAACTGTTTGTCCCAGTCAAGAAACTGATGAACGTGCTCTCCATTTAATTTTTTTTCCCACGTCACTCAAGCAAGCTCGCTCGTAATGTAACTTTGGCTCGCAATACAAAGCACAAAATCGACCAAGCGACGGCCCTTAACTTGGAAAACACGTAAGATGGGGCACTGTATATAGAGTCACAGATTGTTCCTGCTATGTAATTCAATGTCAATGTGCGATACTTTTGAGAGGTGCAGTTATTAGGTCACCATCGACACACGTTACACAAGCACATGCCTTTAAAGGGTGGGTGTGCTCTGATTGAGTGACATGAAAGTCAACCCATGTGAACATGTGAAAAACAGGCGATTTGCTGGCTAAAGCATTCAGCAATCGGCCTCGCAGTCACGGTCTGGGCATTGTCGGCAGTGCAAAGCCTCATGTTGCTTCCCGGAATTAATTGCGGTGCTCTGTTTAACTACAGGTTGTAGAAAATCAAGCGCAACGTTGCTCTTTCTTTGCATCTGTTCCATATGGTTGGCCCAACCAGTTCCATATTGTTCCTTATTGTTATGAGTGTGTGCATTAGCTATACTGTATGTCGGGCTAGGTTGGTATTTGTGATTTTTTTTTTTTTTTTTTTTTTTTTTTTTCTTTTTTTTTTTTTTTTTAAATAAATGAAACTCACTGTGGCATGCATGTTAACCAGTGGCATGTCGGTCATGTTCACTTCATCACTAAGTAACTTGGTAATTTACCCAATGTGTGAGTTGAAATTGCACAGTAAGGTTTCTTTTTCTGCAAAGTAAATGAACCTGATTGTCCTTATGTGAGTCATTACTGTCACATTATACTCAAATAGCCAGCAATGCCAACTGAACCAAAGATGTGTAGGTGAGTAACCGCAATGAATCCGCGATATCGCGAGGGATTACTGTATGTGGTTTATATTGCTTTTGCAGCTTCTGTTCAGTTTCAGCCTCCCACACTACTTTCCCTTCTCCTTTCACATATCGTTCATCTGAGACGCTCAGCAAATTGACTCTCGCTTTGTGGAAAACTCAGCGCTCAGTGCGTCATTCGTGATTTCCATCGGCACAATGGTATGAATGGGTAACACGAGGAGGGTATCTGGACAAGTGGCAAGAATGCTTTTGTGCGTGTGTGGAGGCCTCACCGTTGGCCGTGTGTGTTCGTGTGGGTGGCTTCAGAATCGATACTCATTAATGGTGCTCCGCACTGCTTTGTGTCCCTTTAAAGTAGGCTTGTGTCGCCTATTCAGCCCTGAGTGTTGTCGGCTCCTTTACACTCATTTGAGGTGTCACATATCGGCCCTGAGTGTCCGTCCACTCTGCTCTATTAAATATCAACAAATCGAATGAATTAATAAGGTAATAGCTAGAGTTGCGCTCATCATGGGCTAGAATGTTATTAATTTGGGCTTTTTCAGGATTTAATCATCATATAATAATTATTTTTCCTGGGTTGAATGACTGTTAAAATATTGTTTTTAATTCAACAACAATTGAATGCACAACTTTTAATGTATTGTGGAATGTTTAGAATCCCATAGGGTTATACATACAGTACATTCTCAAATATAAACATACACCTCCACTTACTGTATATTTGGTAAATCTCCCTTAACAATTTCACCTTTGCTATCAACAAGCTTGTGGCAGAATGCTGGCCAAGCTTTTAAGCATAGTTCACAAATGTTCAATAAGGTTGAGGTCAGGGTTTTGGAAAAGCTATTCCAGAAAATGAATTTAAGCCTGCTTCATCCATTCCAAAACCAGTTTTTGTTTGGGATCCTTGTCAGGAGGTAGGTCACGTTCATGATTTACTGCACCGGTACCACTGGCAGCTCCAGAGCATGATGCTACCACCACCATGCTTGACAGTATGTCCAGCGTTTGAAAGCCTTTCCATAAGTCTTCCAGACAAATTGTGTCATTGTGGCCAAAAAGTCTCTTCATGACCATAATACTTGCACATTTCGGTCTAGATAGAAGATGGCGGTTTTAGAGTAGGGGCTTTTTTCTTAGTCGGCTCTCTCAGTCCACGGCTTGCCTCTCTGTCCACAGTAACATGCGTTGTCATGGTAATGAAAGCCATACTCGGAATTTGCATGAGACAGTGTTCTGTCCCCATGAAACGTGAAAAAGTGATTTCAACCACATTGTGGATCTTGTGCTGTAATTTGAACAATGCAAAATTGTCAGAGACCATTTGTTAAGACACCTGGGAAATATTTTCATAATATTTCTCCTTTAAAAGTTAATGTTCACGCATATTATATAATTGTTCCACCTTGGAAAAAGAAGAGTTTAAATGAATCTAATATCCCCGAATTGACATTCTAGCCCATGATGAGTGTATGCAAACTTGTGACCGCAGCCGTATGCAAGTCAGTGAGTAGGGAGGTGACTCCTCTGGGGAAGTTTAATTTTTCTCTTTAAATCATTGTGCTGTGTCCTCTTGAAGTGTAAGCGTGTTACTGTATTTAACTGAAGTACCGCCCCACCCCCGAATGACTGACCAACATCCAAATTGTCAAGGATTTTCATGGAAACAAAAGACTTGGCTTTGTGAGTAAGACCCACATGGAAAATGTAACTTCAGCTGGATAGGCGCTTAAATTGTGAAATGTCTTGCTCATGTGATAAAATTGGCCTTAAGAAGACATAAAGTGAAAACAAATATAGATTTTGTTTAGGTAGCGTGCAGACAATGGAAGTACTCTCTTGGTTAGGAGAAAAGGAGCTTACTTTTGTATTTGTAAAACTGATTTTTGCCCTTCAATGTTTAAAGTAATATTTTTCGGAAATCAGTTTTACAAATAGGTTAGCTGGACTATATTAATAAATTGATTCATTGATTTTAACTTAATTGCCTTTCACATTTTACGAATAAAAAATTTCACATCATCACCATTGCAAAGGCAGCATTGGATGCTGATGATGATTTTCAGTGTTGTCAATACATAGTTCGGCCAACAGAGGGCACGCTGCTACTCCCCTTTTTGGAACAGGAGGCAAGTGAGTAGGATATGAAAAACATCACATACAAAGCATAATTTACTATGTACATCTCACAGCCAGCAATATTTGAAACAAACTGAGAGTTTTTGGGTATTTACAAAATGGAGGCGGTGGTGTTTCTTTTCGATATTGTGCCTGTCTTTCTAAAACATGAACCTTAATCACACACAAATGGGGTACGTCAAATTAACTGACATTTTGACATCTTGTTGAATGTTTGCCCGTGAGGACTAAATGTTCCCTATTAAGAACCCTGTCACTAAGCTCGGTTTAAACCGACATCAGCATATCATCAAGACCTTGCTTTAGCAAGCGGAAAAATAGTAACGTTGCAGATGTTTCGCTTTTTCTGGGGCTTAATGTGTTTTGGGACACTTATTCCAAAGGAAAGAGCAATACAGGTTTAATTGTAGGAGCAGTTTGACACTGGAAAATATGCAGTGGTGTGAAAAAGTGTTTGCCTTCTTCCTGATTTTTTTGCATGTTTGTCACTCTTAAATATTTCACATCATCAAACAAATTTAAATATTAGTCAAAGACAACACAAGTAAACACAAAATTCTGTTTTTAAATGAAGGTTTTTATTATTAAGGGAGAAAAAAATCCTGCATGGTCCTATATGAAAAAGTGAACACTCAATTCTGTACTGATTTATTTTATACTTTCCAAGAATCCTCGAAATTATCAACAAAGTCACGCCAATCTCCACCCACATTAGATGTCTGCTGAACTTCTGTTTTGATTTCAGGCATGGGTCCTTGAGACGTTTTCATGCATTCTGTTACGAAATACATGTCACCCAATTTGACGTCACTATTTGACGTCACGTTATCTTTAAAAGCAACTTACAAAATGAAAATATTTGGTCCCGCTTTAAGACTGGCATGTATCTGACTGCGTCCGAAAATGTCAAAATGATGTTGCTGTAGTAACAGTGAGGTTTGCCTCGGCAGCAGAGAAGAGAAAAGTCTGCAGTGACTCAGCAAGCTTCTACTTGCACACCAACTCTGCCTGGCAACACAAGCTGCAATACCATCCATCCATCCATTTTCTGAGCCGCTTCTCCTCACTAGGGTCGCGGGCGTGCTGGAGCCTATCCCAGCTGTCATCGGGCAGGAGGCGGGGTACACCCTGAACTAGTTGCCAGCCAATCGCAGGGCACATAGGAACAAACAACCATTCGCACTCACAGTCATGCCTACGGGCAAGTTAGAGTCTCCAATTAATGCATGTTTTTGGGATGTGGGAGGATACCGGAGTGCCCGGAGAAAACCCACGCAGGCACGTGGAGAACATGCAAACTCCATACAGGCGGGGCCGGGGAATTGAACCCGGGTCCTCAGAACTGTGAGGCTGACGCTCTAACCAGTCGTCCACCGTGCCGCCAAGCTGCAGTACATGAACACAAAATAGAAAATGTGATGATGGAACCGATAACTGGCTTGAGCACTAAGCACATTTTGCGACTTGCCCTCGACTCAATGTTGGCTGTAAAACACAAACGTAATTCATCCCCAATATTATTTTCTAGAGCTTATAGTTTGTGCAATATTTGGGCTTCTTGCTCAGCTAACTGTGTTGCCCGAGTGCAGCTTGATACTGTATGTCTATAGTGTGATGA
This sequence comes from Phycodurus eques, assembly GCF_024500275.1. Lineage (NCBI taxonomy): Eukaryota > Metazoa > Chordata > Actinopteri > Syngnathiformes > Syngnathidae > Phycodurus > Phycodurus eques. The sequence continues at coordinate 22,083,386 of NC_084531.1, forward strand.
GAGTTCCTCATTGCTCTCTTCCTCAACCATTTGCTATCTTTTGACTCCACACATCCCAATTTACACTGCATGCAACAGAGTATTAATCTGTAGATTGTTCTTTTTTTAATTATTATTATTTATTTAAATTGGCAATCGTGTTGGGGGGAAAAAACTGTTTACTAGTATAAAAAATGTACAACACAAATTTTGGTTTCCAAAGATATATGCCTGAATCTGTATGTTAAATGTTCAAGACCTGTGAGGGTCTTTTTATGAAGGGGACATATTATGAAAAAACAAACCCACTATTAAATTGCTTGTATAATAATACAGTAATCCCTTGTTTATCATGGGGTTTAGGTTCTGGACCCACCCCGCATTAGGTGAAATCCGCAAAATAGCGACCACATAGGTTTTAAATTATTTATACATACAGTATTTTAAAGCTGTAAATCCCCCCCAGACTTCTTGTTAATCTTCCCTGCACTTGTATTAACCTCTACCATACTCTTATAAACACAGTTTATACTCTCAAACACCTTTGAAACTCTTACGCATACGGTAATGCACAGTAGTACTGTACACTATGTATATTTTATTCTTGTTAATGTGTTTTAATTACTTTCTTTTTATTTTGTTTTTTTTTTCCAAATTAATTAAAGAGTTTCGTTTTAGGCCAGGAAGTGTTTATTTTACCACAAAGAAATTATAGCATACCCTCAAAATCCTGCGATTATGGCGAATTATGTGCAAAATGAATATGGAAAAAAAAATTGCAATGCAGTGAATCCGCAATAGGTGAACTGCGATATAGCGTGGGAACGCTGTAGTTGGGTCTCTGGAGTGTGTGTGAAAGTACACGGCCAAGTAAATATTTATTGTCGTATACTCTGTTTTTATTTGTTGCTGCTCCATGTGTGTGAAAGTAGCAGTTGTGTAAAGGTTTTATAGTTTACTGAAACATGTCACTTTGCATTTTATGTTAGTATTAGGGTAGCGGACATTTATTAAACAAAATTATATGGTTTGGTTGAACATTTTGGTGAAATATAATTGTCTTTTGTTTTGTCTCAATTGTACAGTAAACTTCAACTGGGGGGGACAAGTAAACAGCATGAAGCAAGCGCCCTTTGCCTCTTGTTTAGATAACTGTGCAAGTGAGAGAGAGAACAGGCACTAAGGAGTGCTTTAAAAAGTGTTTCAATAAGTTTAAATGGGTTTATTCAACTGTGTGGGAGGGGTTTAAAAAAGTCTCTCTATCACGGATTTTCACAGTAATAGGATTTGGCAAAGTGCCCGTGCACTAAGTGACAAGTGTAATTTGGCGGCTTGGTGATGGAGTGCAGAATTCACGATTGAACATAAAAATGATTGTTTTACTGTCTTCTTAGGCACTCGCTTTTATTATAATATGTACACTTTTGTAATATAGCGCTTTTCAAAGTACTCAGAGGTTTTTTCTTCAGACTCTGGCCTGCCACTTCTGTAAGTCGAAGCCGTCTGCCTCGTTCGACCCCCCCTAGCTCCCACTACTGGTCATCTTTGGCATAGGGCCTGCAGTGGAAGTGGGCAGTGGTTCTTTTCCATGAGGCAGGATTTCCCCCCCTCAAAGCAGGCTGATTTCACAAGGCTAAAAAAAAGACTTTTTGATTAAAGCATGTCAGACATGTTATTAAGGCACGTGGGAACTATTTGAAATGTTGTGTAGCTGTTAAATATTAAACATAACATAAACAAAAACAATTTCTCTTTTGTCGAATAACAGGAAAACAGCAATCGAACACAATATGTTTCCTACACCATTCTAAGACCTCAGGGTATTCAAGGTTCTGCTGTATTCTGATTCCGTGGTCTCAGGCCAGAATCTGACATGCTTGGCTGTTTTAAATATGAGCGTGACGCTAATATTAATAACATCTCCATCAGTATGATGGTATTACTAATCTACAACCACAATGATAAACTTAAATGAAATTAATACCACTCTCACCGTTTCCTATTTTCTTTGCATACATATAATTTTCGACTTAGTTACCGTAATCCCCCCTCCTTCGTTGGGGTTACGTTCCAGATCACCCCTGCAATAACTGTAATCCGCTTTATTGAAATACCCTATTTAAATAACCCCAGTCATGTTTTTATAGCGGTTACAGCACTTAACATTTTTTTGAAGGTCTTTAAACACACTTTTAAAACGATACAAACACATTTAAATGCATACTTATTGCGAGAGAGAGCGAGAGCAATGGATAACAAAAGAATATTGAGTAACAACTGTAATAACGCTTACAAAAAGAAATTTGTGATAGAGCGGGAGAGCGAAGCGTGAACCATGACATTGCGAGGGGTTACTGTAATAGTTAATTTTTACTTTTGTGATTTTTGTGAGTTTATGGGGATATTTAGAGCAGTCATTGATTTGCATAGTAAGAATCACGGAGGAAATAGGATGGCTAAGAATGTATTGAGCCTGTGATGTCACAGAGTTAAGTGTGTTCCCAGAGGACAGACCCACAACAGGAAGTAGTTGAGCCCAAAAAGGCAGCTGCACTGTGGGAGGAAACAAAGGAAGGGAGAAACGGAATCGGGAGTGTCATTGATGACAGTCACTGCGAGGCTGTGAGGCTTGTCCCGCTTTGTGAGTTCAGCATCAGTGCTGCGGACATGAGTGTGGCTTTTAAGTGTCAAAACGACACCTTCAGTCCTGTGGGGGAAATGTCAGCAAAGAATCAACAAAGCAAGAGGCAGCTTCAGCACACCAAGTAAGTTGAATGGTTGAAGTGATGTGCTGGATGGAACTTTTTAACAGTTTTATGGAGGTGTCATGAGATCTGCTTACTAATGACTTTTTATACACTTGATTCTAAGCTTTGAGGAATGTGCACTTATAGCACTCTATTGTTCAAGCTGTAAAAAATATGCTTTAAATCTGACTAATAGGTAAATCTGTACAATATATACAGGGTTTCCTCAATTATTTTCAGTCCGTGACCCAAATAAGACATTTAGTTCTTCCTGGGAACCAGAAATCCCAAAATATATTATTATATTGCCGTAAAGTCAACAAATACATATGACAAGATATAGAACAAAACAGAAGTGAATTTACATGACATGACTGCGAGCCATTTGCCACTCTGAGTGGAACTACAAAGTTGGGACCGACTTCCTATTATTGTGCATGTACCTGAATGGCATGACAATTAAGTTACCTTAGATCTAATTGTTGAAATATAGATTTTCATTTTCATATACAAGACAGATATTGAAACGAGTCAAATTGTCCATACACTTGAATGGTGTATGAGAATAATAGAATCGGACAGCATACAAGGGAAATAGGACATATTTACCGGATATTACTTGTATTTCGGAGCATGGACACGTTCGCCCTTCAAAGACAAATAGAAGTCGTTAGTTCATTAAGGCACAAAGTTGGATTTTTGTATTAATTACTATATAAATTCTACTGCGTGCTAAAGATTCATCTGTGGTCACTGATCAGTCAAATGATGCATTTGACTTTGTTGTTTCACTTCCCTTTGTGCTTTTATATGCAGGCCCTTTTAAATGGTTTGAGTGACGTGGTGAGGGAATAAATGGCTCAGAATATAAAATTAATAGCATTGAGCCATTGAAAAATCTTAGTGTGTCTTTCTTTTACTTCTGACTTGTCATTGTTAAGATCGCTTTGGCCTCCCACTTCCTTAATTTATGCTCACCATGCTTTACATCAACTCTTAACTACTTCAACTTCTGCCTGGATGCAAATATACAACATGGTTATTGACTTCACCTTGTTTATCGTAGGTGGAGACGTATTTTGTGATTTATTTTTTTTAAATGCTGCTAAAGCTTCATCATGAATGCTTGTGATATCTTTTTTTTAATTTAAGTTCTTCATTCCTTCCAACAGCATCATGTTAAAGTGTACAATTTGAGTTGTTAATGAACCAATATGTGGTAGTTGGATCTTCAAACTAACTTCAAAATAATAATTAAAACACATTCACTGCCATTGACGGCTTTTGAAGTCAAATATCCATGTTAACTGGGAGGGCTGGCAGTGAATGAGTTAATCCTTCAAAATTACACTTCTTGTTCAGTTCTGTCCAGTGCTCAAACTAATTTTACCAAACACTAATGTATATTTACTTGCTCCTGTGTCTTTTTTATCTTTTCTATGTTTATGTCTTTGTATTCTATACAATAGTGGATTACAGGTCAATTGCACTCTATAACAGTACAGTGGAACCTGGGACTTCAATTTTTTGTCTTCGATTTCTTTAAAGTTAAATAAAAAATGTGTGGCCTGTCGGATTCCAACAGTGCCACGTAGTTCCCAGGGTTCATTTTAGCTTATAACACTTGCAAATGATAAGAATGATTTGTCCTGTATGTCAATGTAGTTTGATTTATAACCATCATCTGCCTGTCACACCTTTGGCTTTCACTACTATTGTTAATCCCTTTTAAAATGACATTGTTTAAATCTTATATCATGTGATTAATCTCACTTCATTTTCAATAAAAATCCATATTTCAGTTTCCATAAGTCCTTGAAAAAGGGCCTTTGGAGTTAGACACTATAAATAACACTCACATGAACATCAATAAAACGATCATGACTTCTGCGTGGAAAACTGATTAAACTAATATTTTTTAAATCAGATATATGTGCCATATAAATTAGATGTTTCGAGGTTTAGTTCTGTCTGCTGCGCCATTTTTCAAACAAAACATTGTTTTTTATTGTTAATCCATCCATCTTCTCGACTGCTTGTCTTCAGTCATGTCACACAGGTTAGCTGGAGCCTATCCCAACTGACTGAGGGAGAGGTTTGTACACCTCGGACTGGTCACCAGCCAATCACAGGGCACATACAGTCTTCAGTTATCCTAAAATGCATGTTTTTGGAATTTGGAAGAAAGACCCGGGGGAAAAAAACATGAGCATGGGAAGAAAATGCAAACACCACACAGGATGGCCCAAGGCTAAATAAAGATTTTCTGAATCTCAATCCAAAGTTTGAACCCCAAAATAATCATTGAATCAATTGTTGGGAGAGAAAATTACAGTGGTGCCCTGACGTACGACTGAAAACATTCGTCTCGCATATCATCCTTCCCCATTGAAATGAATGGAAATGCCCATGATCTGTTCCAGCTCCCCATTAAACACCAGCAAGAAATGTTGTCTCGTGTTTTTCCATTTAATATATAGCACATAACAATATTGTACTTCATAAAAACATACAGTAATGACAATGAAATAGCATTTAAAGAATTTTGTTTCATGGAACAGTTTGCGCATCATGATTTCACATATTTACTGTGTTGCGCCTTCTGGTGTGCAAGCCTTGGCCTCCAGGGGGCAATATAATACATGCATATGTCTATCCACGAAAAAAGCTCAATACGACTCAGTAAGCTGCTTAATACTACGGTAGCTGTTTTTTGCAGAGGATAAAAAATATAAGCCTGTGATTATTATGACTATGTGTTGCTGCACCATTTTTGTTCAAATAGGGTTGAGACGCCGCAAAATTTATGCTAGTTTGTTAGCCGCTAGTCTTTGATGTTTTGGATTGTACGTTAGTATTAAGCTAGTAGACTTTTGTCTGACAAAGTTATCAGATTTGCTGAAAGAAACGTGTAATTGTCTTTGCTTTGTTTAGTTTGGCAGTAAACTTCAACTGGAAGTGGCAACACACCGCGTCAAGTAACCACATGGTCTCTTTTTTTTTTTTTTTTCTCTGGAGAATTGTTAACTATCTGCCAAACTGCTCTTTGTATACTTAGTTTCTATTGTTAAAATTATCACGTTATTTGAGCAGTTTCTGCCAAGCTTGTTTGCTGTCGACTACACTCCCCCCAAGTGTTACCTTATAGTACACATCGTATAGCAACATTGTCGTGTTTAGGATTCAGCTTTCTGTTGTTCAGAATTCATGTATTACTAGTCTGACGCAGACCCTTCTCTAAATGCTGATGAGCAGATGTTCTTCTGTCTCCTGAATCCTGCTGAACAACAATCATAGTTTCCAGAGTTTTCTTTTATTGTTCCCCTGGCAGTGAAACAAGTGAGAAGTTCCCAGACTGAGCTCGCAGCTTAACTCTCACAAAGCAAACTGCTGCCGTGCGCAGCCTTTACTCACATGCTGCCCAAACTCCTGTTTACCAGCTAAATAGAGCCACAAATACAGTGTCACCCCAGAGCGTCTGTTCGTCCCCCGGAGGAAAGGCGGTGATGTTTAAAATGCTTGGTGTGAATCCTTCAAATGAAGTAAATGTTCAACCATGAATGCAGATTTCCACTCGATATTGCCAAGGTCACAGGAGTCATAATCTCATTGGCTAAGGGATTTCCTGGTTTGATGCTGCCCAACAAAGAGAGGGTGGAAGGTCAGCCTGGGGAGTTAAAGCTTTCTCTCAGACACAACGGTGACATCATCGCTGTGGCATTCCTGGTTGCCATGGCGAGAGAGGAGTAGAAAAGACTGGGTTCAAAAAGGGGCACAGTTTTTTGGGAGGGATCCTTGGAACTGTGAGAGCTCAGCGACATTAAAACTTGGAATTCATTCGGTAAAATGATGTCGCATCGGGAGTATTATTGTCTGTGTTAAGGAATCCTGCTGGTATTTTCTTCCATGCAAATGTGAAGGTTTTTGGCACGGATAAAGTAATCCCCTCAATTTGCATGAGCCCATGAGGGCGAAGAAAGATGTCTGCTCCATGCAGGATTTGTACGTATGTGTGTGTGTGTGTGTGTGTGTGTGTGTGTCTTTGTCGATGTGGATTTCAGCTTTACAGAAAAACATCAGTCGTACAATACTACATTCTCTGATGCAGACACATTTGTTTTCATCACCATCAGTCAGATAATTTGTGATAGTATTGGTAATATAATGTTGCCTTGTTTTCCGTCATTGTCCCTGACATTTTGGCATATTGATCAGATCTCAACAGCATTCCTTGCAGATAGAGGTGATGGATGTCCCTCTGAGATTTATAGATGATGATGGAAGCTTTAATTATTAATAAGCAGCTACATTTCTGTGTGCGTGGTTGTGTGTGTGCACATCTTCATGATGCTGTAGGTGTAGTATTTCCTGACCTTTACTGAGCAAAGGCACGTATTTTACGTTCATGGCAGACCACCATAAAAATGTCACAGTGAATACATATTTTAGTGAAAGGTCATTTAATTGTTCTGCCCATCATTAAAGGTCTCTGGCATGCATAGATGAACAAAAATACATTATTTGTAGTAAATAAATAAGTTTCAGACCAATTACAGTAAGTGAAATTCTCAAATTTCCCACTGCATACCTGATGATCTCTCGCGGCACACTAATGAGCTGTGGCACACTCATTTTTTGGGAATCACTGTTGTACGGACATTAGCCTGTAACACACTTACGTTATGGAAACACTTTTTTTTTTACTGTCTTGTGAAAGTCTATTGTGAGGTTAAAAAAAGAATAGGAAGAGAAAGTGTGTTAACTGAATCTGAAGTGAAGGGTGTGCGTATGGCTGTGCGTGTGTGTGTGGTGTGTGTGTGTGTGTGTGTTCTCGTAAATGTTTCAGGTTTACATCCGTCAACTGATGGTGATCCGTGGCTCACGTCTTGCGGGTCCATTTAGTGACTTCCATCCACTTCCTTCACCAGTGTCAATGTGCACGTCATATAATGGTCCAGGAGCAACACCTGTACACACAAATGCGCTTGAGTCTCAGCTTCTTCATGACACTTGTGCCATATGTCATACAGCAGAGAACAATGTATTAATCCCTGGACACACAAGAAATCCCAATTAGATTTGCCACTTGAAAGTCAATAGTGCACTTATTAGTATATATGGCTTGTTGTTTGGTATTTTTATTGCTCTTTAATGTCATCCAGTTTCTATCAATCCATTACATTGGCACCTCCGATTCACATATCGGTGAATCCTTTTTTTTTTTTTTTTTTTAGGGGTGGAGTGGGGCGGGGCAACCCCTGTTTTTCATGAAAAATGCTTATCAGGGGTAAAGCCCCTCTTATTCTAGAATTTGTGGGGTTAAAAAAGTTTTTTTTTAAATGCAATTAAAATAAGCATCAATTATTAGAGGATTTTCACAATTGGCGGCCGACCCCGCTCCCATTCCCCCGCGAATAGTGGGGGGTCCACTGTACATTCATTCAGCACATTTTCGTTGTCTTCAGCACATTTGTCTCATCCAACAGTCATTCATTCATATGACCAGGGACAAATTAATCATGTTCAGTTTCGACCCGAGTCTGGCGCTCCACATGATTAATAGGATGCACAGATGTTCCAAACTATATTACATCATAAAAAATGTCTAATAACATTACCTCAGGGGCTCTAATAAACATGAATGAGCATCATGTGGAGGCCATTATGTATTTAAAATGATTTTGACCGCTGTGATACACATGCACTTGAACCTAATTGCGATTAAATCTTCTAATAACTGCTTTGGGATAGAAAGTAAAACGTTTTTTATTTACAGAATCTGCTCCCCTTTCAGTGTTTCCATCTATTTCAACTGACTTTGCAAAAACAACAGGGGTAAAGAAAACTGACAATATAGAGGGCCGATTTTGAAAACATGTAGCAGTCTTGTAACACAATTTCCTCCTCGACCATTCAACCACTTTACCATTACAACAATCCAACAAGATGAATGAAAATACATTTGTTATACTTTTGTTAACATCTGCATACATGCTACTTTTATAAAACTTGACATTATAATGCAGATTTGCTTACATTGCTAAACTTCAGAAAAGGGTTCTAGGAGCCATGCCATAAAACACAAAAGCATATAATTAAGCTGTCCCCCTTCAACCATTTGTCAATTTTTTTCTTCCACAACTACTCATTATGGTTCCAATAATCCCTTGTTCCTTCGCTGTAAGCCGTGCACTACTGTTAGGCTGTGTGTTGTGTGAGTCCGAGAGCTTTTTTTCTATTTAAGAGTGGAGAGAAAAAAATTAAAATATCCTATAACTCACTGGGCTTCGAAAAGTCACTGGGAGCTTTGGCTTTAAAATGACCAGTATTGCTTTTCGAAGGGGCTATTTCCAGTGCGTCCAATACAGTTGTCTAGTCGAGTGTTGTTCATCTTCTATAGGGGTTTTCCGCATTAGGGTTGCCAGACAGTTGAAGCCTTTCCCAGCTGACTTTGGGCAAGAGGCGGCAAAGACCCTGGACTGGTTTGCCAGTAAATCGCAAGGCACGTAGAGATAAAACAACTACTCGCAGTCACAGCTCATCAAGTGTTATTTTTCTTTCAAAAAAAACATGAACAAATGCATTTATGAACGAATGAGTCCAAGGCTAAAGTGGTTTATAAAGAAACCCTGTTCTCAGGGACCTGCAAGACCAAGTCAGGCCTAGAACACTGGGCGATTTCAGATCAACAATTTGTAGTCTTTTTTTTGTTTTTGTTTTGTTTTCTCTTGCAGTCTTGCAACCAGTCCAGTAAACCTCAGAGGGCCACTAGTTTGTCTGTATGGTCTCAGACAGACAGAAAAAGGTGAGAGACATGGAAGCAAGCTGGCTGAGTTTGACCTGGAAAAAGGAATTAGGAGGGAGGCGACAGTTTTCGATTTACGAGCTTGACTCCTCCATTCCTAGCTCCTCTGCTATTGGCTGTTTTCAGGCCCCTAGGGGATCCCAGCTGGGTGTCTCAAATCTGCTCTGACCCCCTTTTAATTTTTATGTGGTCATAAATTCCATCCTAAAATAATTTTGTCTTGTTCCTTGAGTTCAACAAATCACCAGTTCTTGTTGATATTTTCACATTTTTATTTTGTGTGTGTGTGTGCGCGCGCGCACATGCATGAAATAAAGTGTGCAAAGACTATTTCATGCTGATAATCCTCTTACTGTCCATGCAACTTCAAATTCAGTCACGCAAAAAATACACAAATGTGATGCTTTTGGATGTGCAATAATGACGGAATATTTACTGTTTTCCCCCCTAATGAAAAACTTGATTATATCCTGTTTTGAGACTCTTATCTTAAAGCCATCTCAATTTGGTTGCCACTAATGTATTCCCCAATCACTGGATTTTTGCTCCCACTCCCAGCGACATATGTTTGCATGGAAAATGAATCACATCTGAGTACCCCCTAGGTATGAGGGGGCACTTGTCTTGGCATGGGTTTGCAGAGTTTTTGTGAATGTATCTCTGGTGAAGTTATTAAAGTGCACAGGGCAAAAGGACAGCTAAGTAGCTCCTGTCTAGATGCTGCTGACATCTCCTGAAAGCTTTGACCCACTTCCAAGTCTCCTCCCACCCAAACGTGCTGCATACCAAAGCAGCTCTGCTACAGTATGTTGGTCTTTCACAAAGTACTGCATGCAGATTCTCAAGAGAGAGGGTGTGTCTGCGATGAAGTGGGGGATGAATAAATTGTGTATTCAGGCATTGCAAGGTTAGTGCGAATCAGCATGCTTGCTGTCAGAGATGACCTTGGCCAAAGTCAAAGTAAGAAATGCACTGGTTTATAGCTGTACGCATGAGGAACCAAGATCAGGAATGCCAGTAAAATGAGGAACGTGACCATGTGTTTTGGAAACTGGGGCTTGGGCGTGCAGAACGATGGGAAGGAAGTGGGGTAGACACTCACTTAGTCACAGTTGGTAGGGGCACAGATTTAGACAGATTATGAACAAGAAAACGCATAATTTTTTTTTATTTTTTTTTTGCATCCACACACTCGTGTATCAGGAAGTAGGGATGAGCACACTTTTCAGTTTTAGAGAGTAAATATTCCGAGACTGACCTAGGTGTAGTTTTAAGCCATTGTCTTCAGATAAAAGGGGAGAAAATGTGGTGGAAAATAGTGATAAATTCTAACTTTGATATTGGTTAAGTTTTCATTATCCCTGTATGTGATAGTTTTGCATGTATTGCTTCTAATCCAATAATCAGTTAACAACTTCACCCTTAGCAAGAACTTTTCTCCAGATCCGCACCAAAAAATAAATAAATAAATAAAGTTTCGATCGAGGAATTTATTGTCACTTATTGGCCTGCTTGGGTACCAATAGTACATTGCACCCCAAAATTAAAATGGCACGGTCTGTCCATTAGTTTTTATGCCATCCTGCATGAATCAGGAAGTAACCTGCACACTCCATTTTTATTTTATTTTTGACTTTGTTTACAGTTAAGCGTTGGCAAAAGGTTTGCGCTCTACTGGCTACTTTCCTATCAGGTTGGGGAAGGAATGACTCCACTAACCACTGAACTATTATAACAGCCTTTTTTCTCCATTTACTGTTAAGTTTTGTTGTTACTCTATGGTCACAATGACTGTTTATCGCAGAGGATACGATACGCTCCAGAGCCACCTGCTATATGTGATAATTTGTGATCTAGGGACTATATAGTTTTACCCCTCCCACACACATTTAAACTTACTAAAACACACTTCTCTTCAAAGCTTTTCTCAGTGCTTGTTCTCTCTATCTCGGTCACAGTTGTCCAAAGAAGAGGCAGTGTGTGCTTGTTTCAAGCTGTTAACTTGTCACTCCCAACTGTATGCTTTAAAAAAAATAACAAGCAGCAACACATACAGATGAATATTCTGCTATGTGGCAACATTGGCTATTACTAGAGAATGATGAGGGACTCTGATTCTTCTTGCTGTTAATCACTCTGCATATCTTCCGCTAGACGTCAGTGCTACTCGGCATGTTGTGGCAGAATGTGGTTGGTTCTACACTGAAGGCGTGCAACTCCAAATTCAGACTTGCCTGTATACTGTAAAAACCCAATAAAAACAATCAGGTAAAAATCGGTGATATAGCAGGGCACGCAGACGATGAACCGCTTTTTTGCACGGAAACACGGTATATAAGATGGATGTAAATTGTAATCAAGTGTGCACTGCACTTAATCTACAAGATTCATGAGCCACACGCATGCACGTATAGGCAAATATCACATTTTAAATGATTATACATTATTATTGGTGTGGCGCTTGTAGGAGTAGTCTAATTTCTGTCTGGGAATTTGGCGAAATGCAAACTAAATGGCCAATTCAAAACCCCCAAAACAACGTTACTCTTATCCCTGCTCCACGAAACTGTGGCATAACGCACTCAGATAGGTAAAGGTCTCGTAGCATTGGCGCAACCCAGAGGATGATGATTCACCGTTCGGAAGAATGTGTTTCCACTTCTCCAGAGTCTGCTTGTGACTTGTTTTACACTACTGTGGGACATTTGACATTGTGCTGGGTGATATAAGGCACCTGCAGGGAAGCTCCTGCTGAGGTTACGACTAGAAAATTGTTGGCACTCAGGAGGGTAAAATTTAAATGACCATTAATTGGACACCTAAACCACTAAGCTTTGGTCGAAATAATTTAAAGACACTTTTCAGTGTCAATGTAGCATACTTTAATGTTGAACCGAAGGGACAATGCTGCACTCTAGTCGTTATGATGTTGCAGATGACAGCATTACTTTTGTCTTTGAAAAACAGTCACTGCAGACAAACAAGAGCATAAAGGCCCAGTCATAGCGGTGTGTTTTTATGTGATCTCATTGGTCTTGCCTGTCCACCTCATTAGTGGTGCTTGTGATAGATGGTCCCTACAAAGATGCTCATTATCACCACCAGGACTATTATTTGGGACTTAGCAGGCTGACATTACAATACGTAGTCAAGTTAAAACGTTAGACTGTGGTTCTGATGGCATAAAACTCTCTTTAATTGGTGTAAAATGTAAAGGTTATGGACATCTAAACGACAAGATTCATTTGGCTTTCACCCTGCTGTTGTTTGACTCAGATGTTGAAAAATGACACAGTGAGGCAAGTTTTCAGGAAGATAATTGTTCAACTAGTCATCCTGTAATGTAAATGTTCACATGCAGGAAAGTAAACAAATCTTTGTTCAAAATAACACTGGTAGTGGTAATCCTTCTATATATACAATGTTTACAGATTGTGTTATATATCCATAAGAAAAATTTGAATGTACAGTACTTCTTTTTTTTTATACAAAAATAAATGTGTTGCTTTTGATATTTTCTTTGTTAGATGCTGTGAGTGCAGCACCTCGTTGTCCCACTGGTACTATGAAAAAGATGGACGGCTCTTCTGCAAAAATGACTACTGGGCCAAGTTTGGAGAGCTGTGCCATGGCTGCAATGACCTTATCACCACTGGCCTCATTATGGTAAGAGGATTATACTGCAAACGCTCATCTTTCCTTAAGTCCAGGGCCTTGGTTTGTATATACATTTTTGAAAGCCTTACCATTTAACTTGCTAAAAAAAAATAAAAATAAAAAAAATAAAAAATGACATCAACTTTGGAGAATAAATCCTTTTTGAGTTTGCGCTGAGGAAAAAAGTACAATTGCCAGGCTTGGTCGTAGATGATATGAGAAGTGCTTCAATAAATATAAGGATTAAATTTGCCAAGTACTGTCATTCGACTCTCTTGAGTTTAGATAAGAAGGGTATTATAATATTAAATTGCATTCTGTGAATATCACTTAGCTTACAGCTCTTTTAGAGCATTCACTGAATAATTATGCAAATGAAAAATATATTTTATTCAGTTTAAAAAAAAAAAAAAATAGTTTATGAATAGCATTTGTGTGTATATGTGCATGTATGTTTTCACTGAGATAGGAAATGGATGGTTCAGATTCATTGCACATGATGAAATACAGTACTTTGCTTGACACATTTGTGTGTGTGTCCTTTGCTGTGCAATCTCAATAATGTAACATCGCAGACTCTAAAGTGAATAAGGGATCATCACTCATCCTCTGTGTCCTCTAGTTTATTGCCCTCCTTACAACTCAGACTAATGACGGTCTTTAAACTATACAGTATAGTATATGAGATTGTCCATACACAAAGTAGAATTTGGGATGCAGAATACAGTTGAAAATGGAACCTTGTGTGTTTATAACTGTATAAGATCTATACAAACACACAGTATGTTGTTTGAAAACCGGCTACAATATACTCAAAAGAATCACAAACGTTGAAATATAAATGAAGTGGAAGAGTAAGTACAAAATAGACTTTTCTGATATTTCCATAGTTAACTGAACTGTGATGTGTAAAATTAATGTTTTTGTTGAGAGCATTAAAATGCAGCCCTAAGGGGGGCACAAGTCAGTGCAAACTGTAGGCCGGTCCCAAGCCCGGATAAATGCAGAGGGTTGCATCAGGAAGGGCACCCGGCTTAAAACCCTGCCAAACAAATATGAGCGTTCATCCAAAGAATTCCATACCGGATCGGTCGTGGCCCGGGTTAACAACGTCCGCCACCGGCGCTGTCAACCTGCGGGGCGCCGTTGGAAATTCAGCTACTGTGGGTCGAAGTCAAAAGAAGAAGAGGAGGTGGAAAGCGGGTTCTTCGGCAGAAAGAGAAGAGGAAAACACAGAGCCTAGAACTGAATGTGGGGACTTTGAATGTTGGGACTATGACAGGAAAATCTCAGGAGTTGGTTGACATGATGATTAGGAGAAAGGTTGATATATTGTGTGTCCAGGAGACCAGGTGCAAAGGCAGTAAGGCTAGAAGTTTAGGGGCAGGGTTTAAATTGTTTTACCATGGTGTAGATGGGAAGAGAAATGGAGTCGGGGTTATTTTAAAAGAAGAGTTGGCTAAGAATGTCTTGGAGGTGAAAAGAGTATCAGATCGAGTGATGAGGCTGAAATTTGAAATTGAGGGTGTTATGTGTAATGTGATTAGTGGCTATGCCCCACAGGTAGGATGTGACCTCGAGGTGAAAGAGAAATTCTGGAAGGAGCTAGATGATGTAGTTCTGAGCATCCCAGACAGAGAGAGAGTCGTAATTGGTGCAGATTGTAATGGACATGTTGGTGAAGGTAATAGGGGTGATGAAGAAGTGATGGGTAAGTACGGCATCCAGGAAAGGAACTTGGAGGGACAGATGGTGGTAGACTTTGCAAAAAGGATGGAAATGGCTGTAGTGAACACTTTTTTCCAGAAGAGGCACGAACATAGGGTGACCTCCAAGAGCGGAGGTAGAAGCACACAGGTGGATTACATCTTGTGCAGACGATGTAATCTGAAGGAGGTTACCAACTGTAAGGTAGTGGTAGGGGAGAGTGTGGCTAGACAGCATAGGATGGTGGTGTGTAAGATGACCCTGGTGGTGGGGAGGAAAATTAGGAAGACAAAGGCAGAGAAGAGAACCATGTGGTGGAAGCTGAGACAGGACGAGTGTTGTGCAGCTTTTCGGGAAGAGGTGATACAGGCTCTCGGTGGACGTGAGGAGCTTCCAGAAGACTGGACAAACTGCAGCCAAGGTGATCAGAGAGGAGAGTACTTGGTGTATCTTCTGGCAGGAAAAGGAGAGGAGGAGACTTGGTGGTGGAACCTCACAGTACAGGAAATCATACAAGGAAAAAGGTTAGCTAAGAAGTGGGACACTGAGAGGACAGAGGAGAGGCGAAAGGAATACATTGAGATGGGACACAGGGCAAAGGTAGAGGTGGCAAAGGCAAAACAAGAGGCATATGATGACATGTATGGCAGGTTGGACACTAAAGAAGGAGAAAAGGATCTATACAGGCTGGCCAGACAGAGGGATAGAGATGGGAAGGATGTGCAGCAGGTTAGGGTGATTAAGGATAGAGATGGAAATATGTTGACTGGTGCCAGCAGTGTGCTTGCTTGATGAAAAGAATACTTCTAGGAGTTGATGAATGAGGAAAATGATAGAGAAGGGAGAGTAGAAGAGGCAAGTGTGGTGGACCAGGAAGTGGCAATGATTAGTAAGGGGGAAGTTAGAAAGGCATTAAAGAGAATGAAAAATGGAAAGGCAGTTGGTCCTGATGACATTCCTGTGGAGGTATGGAAGCATCTAGGAGAGGTGGCTGTGGAGTTTTTGACCAGCTTGTTCAATATAATTCTAGTGCGTGAGAAGATGCCTGAGGAATGGAGGAAAAGTGTACTGGTGCCCATTTTTAAGAACATAGGTGATGTGCAGAGCTGTGGCAACTATAGAGGAATAAAGTTGATGAGCCACACAATGAAGTTATGGGAAAGAGTAGTGGAGGCTAGATTCAGGACAGAAGTGAGTATTTGTGAGCAACATGCATTATTTGCCTTAAGGATGTTGATGGAAAAGTACAGAGAAGGTCAGAAGGAGCTACATTGTGTCTTTGTAGATCTAGAGAAAGCCTATGACAGAGTACCCAGAGAGGAACTTTGGTACTGCATGCGGAAGTCTGGAGTGGCAGAGAAGTATGTTAGCATAATACAGGACATGTACGAGGGCAGCGGCACAGTAGCCGACTGGTTAGAGCGTCAGCCTCACAGTTCTGAGGTGCGGGGTTCAATCCCCGGCCCCACCTGTGTCGAGTTTGCATGTTCTCTCCGTGCCTGCGTGGGTTTTCTCCAGGCACTCCAGTTTCCTCCCACATCCCAAAAACATGCATTAATTGGAGACTCTAAATTGCCCCTAGGCATGACTGTGAGTGCGAATGGTTGTTTGTTTCTATGTGCCCTGCGATTGGCTGGCAACCAGTTCAGGGTGTACCCGCATCCTGCCCGATGACAGCTGGGATAGGCTCCAGCACGCCCGCAACCCTAGTGAGGAGAAGCGGCTCAGAAAATGGATGGATGGATGGATGTACGAGGGCAGCAGAACAGCGGTGAGGTGTGCTGTAGGTGTGACAGAAGAATTTAAGGTGGACGTGGGACTGCATCAGGGATCAGCCCTGAGCCCCTTCCTTTTTGCAGTGGTGATGGATAGGCTGACAGATGAGGTTAGACTGGAATCCCTGTGGACCATGATGTTTGCAGATGACATTGTGATCTGCAGGGAGCAGCTGGAGGAACAGTTAGAAAGATGGAGGCATGCACTGGAAAGCAGAGGAATGAAGATTAGCCGAAGTAAAACAGAATATATGTGCATGAATGAGAGGGGTGGTGGGGGAAGAATGAGGCTACAGGGAGAAGAGATAGCAAGGGTGGAGGACTTTAAATACTTGGGGTCAACCGTCCAGAGCAATGGTGAGTGTGGTCAGGAAGTGAAGAAACGGGTCCAAGCAGGTTGGAACGGGTGGAGGAAGGTGTCAGGTGTCTTATGTGACAGAGGAGTCTCTGCTAGGATGAAGGGCAAAGTTTATAAAACAGTAGTGAGGCCACCCATGATGTATGGATTAGAGACAGTGGCACTGAAGAGACAACAGGAAGCAGACCTGGATGTGGCGGAAATGAAGATGTTGAGGTTCGCTCTTGGAGTGACCAGGTTGGATAAAATTAGAAATGAGCTCATCAGAGGGACAGCCAAGGTTCGATGTTTTGGAGACAAAGTTAGAGAGCGCAGACTTCAATGGTTTGGACACGTCCAGAGGAGAAATAGTGAGTATATTGGAAGAAGGATGATGAGGATGGAGCGGCCAGGCAAGAGAGCTAGAGGAAGACCAAAGAGAAGGTTGATGGATGTCGTGAGGGAAGACATGATGGCAGTTGGTGTTCGAGAGGAGGATGCAGGAGATAGGCTTACATGGAAAAGGATGACGCGCTGTGGCGACCCCTAACGGGACAAGCCGAAAGGAAAAGAAGAAGTTTATAGAGCATTAAAAAAAACTAATTAAACTAATTAATACTTACAAAACACAACCCAAGTGACAGTTATTGGCAGATTTAGCAGCGGAGGTGTTAAAGCTATTCCATAGGTGTCAAACTCAAGGCTCGGGTGCCAGATCTGGTCCATCACATCATGACCCACGAAAGCAAATCATGTGCGTGAACTTGCACGATTCTTGCTAAAATCTATCCCACAATCTTTGTTGCCATATTTAATGAATAATAACATTGAGATATTGCAAGAATTTTTGGGTTACCAAACTATTTTTTACAGTAACTTTTAACAATAATTGTACAAACTATTGTCCTTGACTTTTGATTTCAAAACTAGCTATCCATCAATTTGTTGTATGTATGTAATATGATGAGGCGATGAAACATTTATATGGTTTCACAGTCATAACGGCCCTCTGAGGGAAACTGTAACAGCAATGTGGGCCGTGAAAAAAATGAGTTTGACACCCCTTCATTAATCGCTGTATGTTGTATACGTGTAATTGTTCAAAATGTATAAGCAGAGTTCAGAACGCACACGGAATAACTCGGTAAGACGCAACTCATCTATTTACATTTCTCCCAGCTTTTAAGAATAGACAGCAGAGTAAACCATTTTCACAAAGCTTATGATGTTAACACTGCATTCTTTCTATTTTTTGGTTAAATTCACGAGAAGTAATCGTTTGTTTTATTTATACTCACCCAATTTTGATTTATATGCATCAATCCAATGCAGTGCAGTGGAAATCCCTTTATTGTCAATCATCTGATTAAAACAATTAATTTTTCAAGGTTTCTGGCGTCTGGTTTGTTTATTTAAAGTAAGGATGCACAGCAGTGTAGTTGTGTATCGATAGGGTACCATACCAAAAATGTTGGCGCAGCTACTATTTTAAGTGGACTTTTGTCTTTTAAAATGTTGTTTTCCAATGAAGGGCAAGTAGTAACTATCCTTAATTCTCCTGTTTTTGTTCCACTCAACTTTCAACAAGATAACACGTTTCCACAAAGCTTGCAATGTCATCACAGCATTTCATTTCTTATCGAATAATAAAATCAACGTAATTCATAGGCTAAAAGCAAATTGAGCTGCACGACTTTGACCCTGCATCAGTCTGACCTGGTTCTGCAAAATTAAAATGTATTATCTCCATTTTAAACCAATGTCATTATTAGTTTTTGGACAGATGAAGTAATAAAACAGAGTAATTGAGAGGGGCTCTTTTGTAGACTTATTAATCAGGCTTTAGTCATCCTGCAAATAAAGTTGCCAGGGTGGGCTTTGGCTTCAGATACATGATTTTGAATGACACTTCTCATTCATTTAAAATGCATTTTAAATGCTATGCCAATAGGGCATTCAGACTAACATAAACAATCTTTAGTAAATACGTATAAATACAAGAAAGTGAATGTTAATTAAAAAAAAAATATATGGTACTTGGCTGCAACCAGCAGAGGGGCTATTGATTCTGTCTCACCTAATTCGTGGTCTAAAAAAAACCCACTCATGACTACATGACATTGCTGTGGCCTACATCCATGCGGTGGAAACATTTCCGCTCAATACAACACTAGCATCGAGGCAGGAGTTCATTACATTCAGAGTGTGACTCACCCGTCCAAAGAAATATTCAAGCAAAGACAATCAATTGGTTAGCTGATTGTGCAGTTTTTCTATCGTCGATCAAGATCAGCCCTCCTTATTAGGGCTGTAATGATTGGTCACAATTCCCAAAGGTTTTTTTTTTGGGGGGGGGGGGGGTGAAAATAAAAAAACGAGATTGTAATAAAAAAAAAAAAAAAATGGACTATTCATTTTAGACAATTATACATTATTGTAAAAAAAAATAAGATGATGGTCTCCGGTCTGTGTTGTAAACCAGAAATTAAATAACTAAATATGTTAAAATAAATAAACTTTTTTCAAACAAAATAGCTACCGTTTAACATATGATGAGAACTAAATGACAGCGTGGAGTTTAGGAAACAAAACTTGCTGTCTATGCCACAAACAGCAACATTGTAAACATTGAGTTAACACCGTAACAGACTTCCTATGTGTTCTGCAACCCAGAAATTAAATAACAAAATAGTTATTTAAAAAAAAAAAAAAAAAAAAAAAAAAAAAACACGCAACTTCGCCACAGCACAGTACTCTCTGTGCAGGCAGGTTAATAACAGTGTACACGAAGTACACACTACAGCGCATTTTCCGTAGTCTCGGACCCGCGCAGATGTACACGGACTGTGTCGCCTTGTTGGCCGGTTAATTCGCTGCGCCATACACACGTGTAAGTAGTGCAGGTGAAAGTAACCTGCCAGACGTATGGGCGGATTACTTTCAGCCAGCGACAGCAACATGGGCAAATGGGAAAAAGTAGTCCCATGACAAGGAAGCAGTTGGAGGAGGTTTGATGAAGAAATGTATTTTCAATCTAAGCTTAAGGTTTTATTAAAATAACTAGTGGAATAATAATAAAATAAAAATTATATTAATCGAGTTTGGTAGCACTGTGAGCTCAATGCAGGAACACAGTTGAAAGGGCGTGTCGCGATCCTGCCATTTCAAAGACAACACAGGTTCATGTAGCTGAAGACCGTGATTTTCGATTTCATAATCGTTACAGCCTTACTCCTTACTATACAATGCTAACAAACATTACAATATCAATATTTGGCCCCAGCCCTATTGTATTTACATGCAGAAATGTGTTGGCTTCACTTGTCGGCGCCTGCAGAGAGCAGTAACTCACTTTTCAGATGCTACTCAGGTTGTTTATCATCTTTCCTGAGCCTGTATGTCCTGAACTGAGACTTCCACTCCTGTAATTGAATTACTGTATATCCTTTCCCGCCATCACTCTGCCCTTATCGGTGTTCTTGTTTGAGTAGACAAATCTGCAGTCTGAATAAAAACCTGCAAATTGCAAAAAAATAAATAATACTGTGCAATGGTCTTTGTACCTCAGTGATTCATGAGGATGAATTAGCTCCACTCCTGTGAGTGACTTTACAGTATAGCTAAGTTAGTACTTCCACAGTGGCCACTTTTGTTTCGGTATTTGGTGCTTTCAGAGCTGTTGCATTTCTTTCTCTTACTTTGTTTTTCATCCCAAAAAAATCCCCAACGAGTGGACTGTGAAATCTGAAGTCACAAGATATTTCAGTGAATGAAAATCCAAATCACATGCTGTGCAAGTCACATCATGTACTTTCCACTTGTTGTTTTCTCTTTTGCTCTAAAATTAACTTTTGGGCTGTGTGTGCATCGTCGATCATTCAAGGACAACGGGAGGAAATTAATGTGTTTCCGAGACACTCCAAATATAAAATACAATATTTGAATTTAAAGGACAATTAACCAGCATGGATTTGGGGAATTACGGTTTTATTTCTGTGTTTCCTGTAGTGGACATTATATCCCTAGTTAATGCTCACATAATTTTCATAAATAAACTAAAAGCCATCAAGTATTTGGTTGACAAACCAGCAGCAGCCTGTTCTGCTTTTGTGTTTTGTACTTTTAATTTCACTTGGCTGATAGTGGGTGGTAGACCAACACATACAATATCATGTGTGCTTACTATTTGGAAACACTGGCCTTCAACTGCACCAATGGAAAGTCCCAGACGTAAGATGTAACAACTTGTTAACCTTCTGTGGGTGTGAGGTGGGCTGGTGTTTCATGGAATGTGTTTGTGATGCCTGAGTGTCGACACGGTGACATACATCATCTGTTACATTGTTGAGAAATAGTCGCTGATGAAATGTGGTTAAGAGATGAATGCAGTGGCCAATAAAAGCTGGAGAATAACAATATATTATGTCCCCCCCACTCCACCCACCCCGTCCACAAATAAGAACCTGATTTGACTTAGTAATGTTACTTGGAGTGAAATATCTAGACTATTTTTCTGCTGTGGTTTGCACCCTATTCCCCTTGCCATATCTGTCCCTTGGTCTATCCCCTAAAACCCTTTTCTGGCAGGCAGCATTTTCAATAAACATCAGAATGAGCTGTTGGTGGTCTTTTTATTAAATACCACAAAATATTTAGTTGGATATTTTAATGTTACGATCAACTAAGGGTATACTTATACAACAACAGCTGTGCTTTTTGTTATGCAATCTGTGAATGAAGACTGGAAGGTACTGCACTTGATTCTTTAGTGACATAGTAAATAAATACTTTCCTGGACAAATGTCCTGAATAGAAATTACATTACAACATTGTTTGACCATTGTTGACATACTCATGTATGCCCAGAAACAAAGTTTAACACCTTAAACGTTTTTAGAATTAAATGGGAGCACTCAATTTCAAAAAAACCTTCACTTTTGGATTCATTTCAGCAAAAATGCTGCCTATGAAGGAAACTATTTAAATGCATATAGGATAGCAAATGCTCAACACAAACAAAACGGCATGTGTTATAACATGATGTCTTGTCATTAACATCGTATGGCTATTTAAGTGTGCAACAAAGTTAATACAAACAACTCAGTATTGTACTGACGCCAATGTTAACATGCTCTGAAAGGTGTCCAGCCTGGTTCATCATTATTAGAAACCACTCAAGTTGGTAATCCAAGGTTACCATGGCAATAAAACAGACACTATTCTCCTAAATATAGGTAAAATTAGTACATTATTCAGATGTTTTTCAGCAGTTCCCCTTTCCTGAGGAATTAGTGACGATCATCTGCAAACTAAGAACCTATTTTGGCTGATGGGTTTCACTTCTGAAAAGTCATTCAATTCCCAAGTTATTTTTATTACTTAAGCGTGGAAAATGGATGGATATATATATTAGCATTATAATGCTAATGCTGTATTTGTACTTTCATATGTACAGTATTTATATTTTTAAATGATCTTGTCCTCTAAGCAGATGACTGAGCTGTTTGTCAGAAATAGCAAGCCACACTGTTGTCATACTGTATGTTAAATGAGACATGCTTTTATGTTAAATGAGACATGCTTTTATTATATCTCAAAATATCCCAAGGATGAAGCATTGTTGTAGACTTGGGACACTTTATTTCATATCTCACTGAAATTAGCCAATTTTGGGGGGGCTGTCCCTTTCTCATGCAAGTGAGCCACTGCTCTCCCATGGCGAGTCAGTTTTTCGTTGCCATGACGACTGGGGCCCTGGAACACTACCATACAAATAACCCCCACTGCCACCACCTCGACAACATGTAAACTCCACACAGGGGAGGCCGGATTTGAACCCGGGGCCTCAGAACAGTGAGGCAGATGTGCTCGTCCACCGTGCCGCCCTGGACGAGCAATCAAGTATGTAGTTATCAGAAGCTAGCACTGTTAACTAATGCTAATCAGTGCCGCCAACAAAACTCAATGCAGCTCTGCATACCTTTTGGGTTTGACATGGTAGCAGGGGTATCATACCTGTGTGTCATATGAGTGTTTCTGTATGTGTCTGAGTGTTTTAGAGGTTATCCGGCACTTGCTTGAAAGTGACACTGGATCTTCCCCATCCTAGCCGGTCATGTCATGTGTTTATTACAGTATATTAGCCCCACAAGTTAAAGATACATTTTCAGAAATAGGTACACAACAAAAGATTTCCTTGGCTTTTTAATTTCACATTTGAAGGCTGGGCAGGCAGCGTTAAAATGAATGTTATTCAGGAATTCTCAGCAGCCACGTGTCTCTGCACAACCGACGTGCAGTGTGTCTGGCTGGCCGCCTATTAATATCTCACCACTGAAATGGCCTCGGGTCCACGCCTATAGCAAGGGGGCGGGCTCAGCACACTGAGACGACAAGGACAAGTGAGCTGCTGATCTGGCGTAGGAGTGACACAGCAGCATGATAGAGATTGGACGAGAGGGGAAGGACAGTTATAACAAGATTACAGGATCGCATACGTTGTGTATCACATGCCTGATGACAGCATGGGTAGATTCCATCAACACTGTTGACTTTGTGTTTGCTGCTTTCTTCATTCATTTTGTGAATTCCTTCTGGCCCTTTTTTTATTTATTTTTTGTGGGTACATGAGACTTCCTTTTCTTCCACTTCTTCTTTATTGTAAAATGTGCTTTTCAAAATGCAAGAATTGTATCAAACACTGCCATTAGAGCATTATTAATTCAAAAATATATATTGTTATAGTTGTAAGTGTGTATAACTGAGTAAGGTTGTGTCTCTTTTGTATTGAAATAAGATGCCTCTTTCAGGTTGTCAATCAATACTGACCCTTACTATCTTTTTAAAGGCTGAAGTTGTGATACATCTCTACTAGTTTTTTGGTGTACCTAATAAAGTGGCTGGTGATTGTATGTACAAATGATTTAACTAAATTCTATGGTGAGTTTTAATCCAATATTCACAACTCGTCTGAATTAGCCTCATGATTTTTGTTTTACATTTCAACATGAGTCATTCTGTTGTGGTCAAAATGTGCCGAAGTGGGAGATTCGAAAGAAAGAATAGGCATTTGCTGATGACACAAGAATGTATGTGTTTGTGTTTGGGGGGTATAGCCGACCGACGCGTGTGCGAGAGGGGGCGGGACCAAACAGGAAGCGATGAGGTCATAGCTAAAGTAGGCAAAGGCGGGGGGTGTAGGAGGGCAGACAGGAGGGATGAGCTCAGCTGCAGAGGCGTAGGCGCCCTCCCAGTGCAGCCTCAGTTTTCTGCCGGTGACCGCTGCCTGCTTGTGTGTTGTGTCGTGTGCTGTGGCCGCATGTCCTCTTTAGAATGCACTAGGAACAGCACAGAGACGCCGGCTCTCGGTGGCTGACATGGTGGGGGACTTGTTTTTCTGGAGCTTCTGCTGTCTTAGGCTGTGGAAAAGGGACAAGAAGGTGAGTAGGAGTACTGATGCGGATGATGTATAGTATCCATGAGCCGGGAGAAGGCAAGTGGTTGACACGGTGTTGCCGGCTGCTGTGATGTGCACTTCCCTCCATCTTTTCTGGCTTTTGAATTTAAAGCCGATACTGCGTAGCTGCAGAATATGTGTCACTTAAATGTAGGTCACTTTAATGCTGTGTAATTCCTGAGCTCTCCTCTTTTCTGAGAGGTGCTCAAGGCTTTTTTTTTTTCTTCCCCCCCCCCCCCCCCATGTAAAACTGATGAGCCATGGCACATAGGCACTATTTTTAGAGAGAATGGATGTGCTGATTTGTATGAGCATTCTGCAGTTGTCATGTTAAGCAAGTATCTCTGTCTTGCCAGGCCATAATTCCTTAGTAACAAAGTGGGTGTGATCTCTACTGTTAAAGGGAATTAACTAAAAACGTTCCCAGGATCTTTAAAGCAGGGCTTGTATGTACTTAATCTATGTACTGTGCTGCTCTACTGTTAGGAGTAGAAGGGGGTTTCCGTTCTGAGCATCAGTGTACTGTCTTTTCTCTGGCTCTTACCTTAATTGTATTTGCCTGAATAATGACTTCTGTAACTCTACTCCAACATCACTTCTGATGTGGAGGCCTGATCTTGGTCACTTTCGGGGATTTTACGCAGGAAATGATTTTGACACCTTTGTCAAACTTCACTGAGTGCTCGCTCTCCCTGTGAGGGAGTATCTGTTACCGTTTAAATGTCTTGTTTTGGCTTTGTTGTCAGAGCAGAATTGTGATAATATTGAAGCTGCGGGCCCACAAATGCATTAGTTCTGTGAGTTAAGACTTGCATGTGGACTTTTGTGTTGGTGTTGTGGTCAAGTGAATTACAATGAAATTCAGCAAAGCCAGATCCACTTTTTTAATTTATTGAACCCATTGAGAAACATTGTGTCCACTCTTGATATGAGGTCATTGTCTTCCATATTTAGCCAGGCTGCCTGACTGGTGCTAATGGAAAAGCACATGATAAGGTTATCTTGTTCATAAATCCATGTGTGCTCGCAAACACTCTTGCAATGCATCTCATTACATACAAAAAATATATATAAACTATTGTTATATGAAATGATCATTCATTAATTTCCCATTATGGTCTTATAGAGGTTTTTCCTTTGCAAATGTTTAACCACAGCAGGATGCTCATTGTGCAGACAAGCGATCACTCGATGAATCTCAACATTGGTGACGAATAGTACGAAGGAGATGTCAAGCATCTCTTCACTTAGTAGTACCCACGTTTTTTTCCACGTTTCTAGTTTGACATAAATTACACAGAATGGCTCAAAAGTGTCCATGCACATTCCACAGACAAGCAAAGGTCACACATTTTAATCATTTAAAATAATAATAATAATAAATACGGCGGCACGGTGGACGACTGGTTAGAGCGTCAGCCTCACAGTTCTGAGGAGCCGGGTTCAATCCCCGTCCCCGCCTGTGTGGAGTTTGCATGTTCTCCCCGTGCCTGCGTGGGTTTTCTCCGGGCACTCCGGTTTCCTCCCACATCCCAAAAACATGCATTAATTGGAGACTCTAAATTGCCCGTAGGCATGACTGTGAGTGTGAATGGTTGTTTGTTTGTATGTGCCCTGCGATTGGCTGGCAACCAGTTCAGGGTGTACCCCGCCTCCTGCCCGATGACAGCTGGGATAGGCTCCAGCATGCCCGCGACCCTAGTGAGGAGAAGCGGCTCAGAAAATGGATGGATGGATGAATAATAATAAATACAAATCAATAAAGTTCGAGCCGCATTAAGTCAACTTCATCTCTGGTTGCCAGTCTCGCTGGCATTTAAAGTTATATCCTGGTGAAGTAAATGTAATTGTGTGAACGAGCTGCGATTTTAAGAAGAGAAGAATGAGCAGTGAAGCATTTGCAATTGAATTTGCACAGACTTCCTAATTACAAAATTAATTGATCCTGGTTCATTTAGTCATTAAGGCTGGATACAA
Organism: Phycodurus eques; assembly: GCF_024500275.1. Taxonomy (NCBI): domain Eukaryota; kingdom Metazoa; phylum Chordata; class Actinopteri; order Syngnathiformes; family Syngnathidae; genus Phycodurus; species Phycodurus eques. The sequence goes on from NC_084531.1 coordinate 22,109,826, forward strand.
TGTATTCTGAGGCGCTCTATGTCCAAAATGTAGAGTAAATGTTTCCCTTAGTAAACCATGGTACTGTAATAGAAATAATCTGTTTCTGGGTCAAAGTTTTGCCCTTCATAAAACATAGGTATATGTCGCGAGAGAAAATAATAGAACAGCCACATAGGAAGCACACGCACGTAAGCCAAAACTGAATTGGTTAGCGCGTAGCCTATGTCAACCAGAGACATGAAGAAAACAGAAAGAAGAATAAATCTTAAACTTTCGGCCCCTTTACTACAGGAAATATTTCACATTGAAATAACCCATTCAGAAAGAGTACCATTATCATTTTTACACTGACGTTTATACGAATCACGATATATAATGTTACGGTGAAGGGATTCCATTTATATCATGATACGATTTTTGGGCCTTGTAACCCAGCCCTCAGTCTCCGTTTGAAGCAGATGGTCTATGACAAAAATATAAAAAACATATTCAAATACAATTTATGTACAATGACCATTAAAATTAGTGTGAGAGTAAAAATATTGGGTAAAAAAAAATATATATATATAATATATATATATATATATATATTTTTTTTATATATATATATTTTTTTATTTATTTTTTTTTTTACATACAGTATGACGGTAAGCGCTCAAATTGATTTGGTAGTTATTGCTTTATTGGGCCAATTTACAAACCTTGAAAAAGGACTGCCTCACAGGCTCACACAGCCTTTTTAGTGACCTTGCATTATAAGAGTTCAAGCTTTTCATGCTGTGAAGGTATGATGTGTGTATAAATGTTACTGTACATAGTGAATATTCCACCGAAAGTTGAGCTGAAGAAAATCACAAATCGAAACGGCATTATCTCCCAGAAAAAAATCGCAATTTGATTTTTTTTCCCTAAAATGATTCAGCCTTACAATCGACAGTAACAATACTTTAGATTGCTATTTTCTTATTTATAAAAACATAGTCATAATTCAATGGAATGTAAAGAACAGTTTGTGCATCATTATTTTATGCTTTAATTAATTGTGCTGCTCTTGCTGTGTGCCTTAACCTTGGTGGGAAATTCAGTCCGACGATCTCACCGTACCCCGAGATTGCGGTCTTCAGACAGAGCATGCTCCATTTTCTATGAATTTACTCATGAACGTGTTAGCCCTTGGCAGGGAAATGTAAGTGCGTCCGCCATATTGAAAGTGTCAGTTCTGCCTGTACCGAACGGCACACTCCAACAATGCCCCTAGTTTCCGAACGTTCCGGGCCACAGGGAGCGCGTCCGTAGTGAACTTCCCAACGTACCCTCTGTTGATATTTTGTGTGGGCGTTGTATCTGCGCAACTAAATGTAATGAGACTATATGTTTGTGATAAGTGGGTGTATACCTGTAACGGGATGTATCAAACAAAACGTGGATGTAGGTGTTGTGTAAGCGTGGAGCCAGTAATTTGCACAGGGTGCATGTGTACTGCTGACCTACTCAACTACTACATCCATCATCTTCCATCCATACCTGCAATAAGTGAAATTTTAACAAAAAAATATCATTAACAATCACTTTTTGAACTTGCCTTGCATAACCACTAACTCAGATGTGCTGCCTTGTGAGGGCCTGTAAATGTTGAAGATGGAGGAAGTGAAACAATTCGATCATAATCTCATGGAAAGTGAAGTCCTGCTGCCATTGAAATGGAACACTCTGTTGCAAAATAACAAGCTTTCCCCTGAATCCACCAAACCGTTCAGCCTTGTCCCGGGAGGGGTACATATGGTCACAGTTTGTTGTGTTGTTAATAGAGAGAGTCACAAGGCCTCACAAGGCCTATCAGTCACTCAGTCACACACTCCAAACCATGATGAGATCATACGCACTTGATAGACTACAGCAGCCTGAACACAAACGCGAACTATCTCATTCATTAAAGATGTGATGTTTTATACATGCGATGTTTGTCGAATGTGGCCTCAGAGTTGTTTGTTCGACAGTCACATGGTCGACACACCACAAGGGGAGTTATTCTTTTATCTGGACGTTTTTCAATTGATTCATTCTCCTCGTATTTCACTCAAGCATTAATATCTTCCTCCTTTATAATTGCCACGTTGGGGCGGATATGTTTCCCAAACATTTACAAAGGCAGCTGTCGTCTGTCATATGTGGTTTTAGTGTGTGTGCGCGAGTGCGCACAGTTGTGTATGTTTGTGTGAGTGTTAAAGCAAATGGCAGCCGCGGTGTCCTACTGTGCAGAGCCACACACACTTTTCATCCCCGGCCAGCTGTCCTCTCTCCTTCCTGTTTCTCATTTGGTGGCACACACACACGGGTCATGTTTCCGTCACAACAGAGACACCGCATTGACATTGCATTCATTTCCTGAACCCTACATCCAATTGGTTATCCAGTAATAAATTATTTCGACTCTACGCGTCATAAAATAATGAATTTCCTTGAATTATATGGCTCCTTTATAATTATATCGCTCCTTCATAATATCTAATTGTATGATAGGGTGTTTACGTCCATTAAATGTCCAGACAGTGTCATAAATTAACTGTATATGGCTCCTGTGTGATTATTCAAAAATATTTTTTTTATTTTCTCAAGAGGTAATCTTCATTGTTTAATCCAGGCCAATTTTAGGCCATTTTGACTTCCAAAGTCAGCTACGGCTAATATGGTTGTACCTCGTATTGTGTGTGCGTTTCTGTGGTCAGCGCTGCTCTCCCAGGAGGGTGGGGCAGGAGGCATGGGCCTGTGGACATTGATTTAATTGATTCTACTTGCGCCGATGCTGCCCATGTTTTGTCCTCTTTGTCTCAGGGTTTTCCCTTTCATTGAGTTTCAGTTTGACCATTTAAAAGTAACTCTTTAGTGATGCTTAGTAGATGTTTAGCACATAATGTTTTAACGCCTATTTGTATGAAGCAAAAGCATATTTTGTCAAGCAAATCATTTATTTTGTTTTTATATACAACTACCTGCATAGCCACATTGTGTTTTTATATGCAATTACATGCATAGCCACCTCCTTAGATAGCCTTCCACAATCCGTAACCACCAGCTATATCAAAAAGTCTGCCTTTACAAAATTAAGAACGCTCAGTTTTGATTGGCATTGTCAGAGAGGTATTCCTTTTTATATATATATATATTTATTGTGGTTGTAGTTTGTAGTGGTGAATAAGTTGTTTTATTGTAAAGGCAGAATCATTGATAGAAGTCTTATATCTCATTAAATATGCAGGTGTACCTGCCAGTGAGTGTTGATGACGTTTAAAAATAATTTTTAATCAGTTGTCTAATAGCCTCAATATTTAATGGTTTATTTATGACTGATGTTGTCTTCACAATTAGCTGAAAATAATAAATGTATTTATGTGGAAAAAAAACATCTCCATAGTACTTTCTGCCAGCTGAAATTAACACAAAAATAATTACAAAAAACATTAATCACTTAATCCATGGTTAATTATCCTAATGGTGACTCAAGAAATGTATTGCCTGTCCTTAACTACAATATCTTTTTATGTTTCAACACACCTCAAAATGCATTTGACACTTAAAATAACAACGGCTTGTTTTTTACACTCAGAAGAAATGAAATGCAACCGTATGTTTAATCCTACCAATCTATTCAAGACGTTTGCATAAAAAAGGACAACATTACCTGAAAGAATTAAAAACGATCGATATGGATATGTGATGTTGACGTCCACTTAATCAGTGTCACATGCGTTGGTTTAATGTGTAATGTTAAACCTGGGTCAAAGCCGCATCAAATGTGTGTCATTTCATATTTTGCGAATTATCTTTCTGTTCGTGAGTTCATTTCATTTGTATCATTTCTATGAACAAATCAAATCTGCAGAGGGAGCAGAGTGATTAATGTGCTCATTGCCGCCTCTGTTTTGCGCCAAACTCAATTCTCTTCCTTTTTGCGCAACCGCCCTAAGCTCAAGAGATCAAATCTAATCTACCAGACCTTGCCCTACATCTCACACCAGCCACAAGCCTTGTGTTGCTTCCTTTGTGCTGGACACTGATGTATCCCGCTTAAACTTGCATATTTTTTTTGTCTCTATCACAGGTTGCAGGGGAGCAAAAATATCACCCTGAATGCTTCACCTGTCTGAACTGCAGGACATTCATCGGTGATGGAGACACATACGCTCTGGTGGAGAGATCCAAACTCTACTGGTGAGCACTGACTTTCTAAGTCTTGCGATCGCCAGTCCCCTGCCTCTCGCCCAAAGTCGGATAGGATAGGCTCAAGCTCACGTGTGGCCCTTTAGAGGACAAGCAATATAGAAAATATAGCAATATAGAAAATTTCAAACAAGGTTGTTGTGACTTTCAGCTGGTCCCATCAGGGCTTGCAACAGCGAGTTACTCGCATGATTTGTCTGGCACAGTTTTTCAGCGGGATGCCCTTTCTGACATGACCCACTCATTTTTTTGTATCCGACTTGGGACCAGCAGTGGCTAGATATCTGGGCTCTGGCCGGGAATCAAACCCACACTGTCTGCAGGAAAGGCGGCAGCATGCACCACTACACCATCATTACACTGCACAGAGTACAGTTACATTTTTTTATTTCTGTATTGAGTAAACGGTAAAATATTGGAAACCACTCAGTTTGATAAAGTACAGCTCTACAGAACTGCCAAAGGTTTTAATGACTACCTCTATAACATGCTATCCAGTATATATACCTTACAAACCAAGCTTTATTATCTTTGTAAAGAGGGATTTTTCGATACAGCTCTTGCATTGCATTTCTTTAGACTGGCTAGTGGTCATAATGTTTTGGCTGCTGAACGAATACAATGTAGCTCCATGGTGTGGTTAGACGCCGTCTTCCCAAAGTACCCCAGAATTTATTTTAGTTACTGCTGTTACGAACTGAAATCTAAAAAAAAAAAAAACTAAAGTATTTCTGAGCCTTTTGAAGTGCACCCAAAACCACAAATAACGAGCAGTAGACCAAAGAGAAATTACATTGAATTTTTCATGAGTTGTAAAATTACAGCTTGAGCGCAGTCTTTTTAAATACACTCAAATCAGAAACAATTCCAAAGACTTTCTGAAGCCAAATGAAGTCTCTGAAATCCATTAAAGATGCAGTCCAAACTTTTCTTTTTAAGTGTTTTGCGTGCTTAGTAATGTTTGGAAACACAACACCAATCTGCATGAGCCATCTGGTCTCTGGATATGGCAGTAATTGGGCTTGCAGTTTGACCAAATCTTTAATTTGCCTTGGAGGTGTTCTGTATGTGTGTCAAATAGTGCTTATTGTTAGGTTGGTTAGCTTTGGGGTTGTGTCTGTCTCAGGTTTAAAAATAGCAAACGCTCACACAGTGGTTTCACTGAGAAACTAGTTGCTCGACACAACAAGCCACTGGCGCCAACCAGGGTTTTCACTCTTAAGGGGAAGTGATGTTATAGTGATGTTACATAACATGAGAGAATAAAGTCATACTGCCGTGTTCTTTGGATTCAAAATTAGACTGTACGCGTGATTTTTATTTATTTATTTTGTAATTTCATCAATCGTGGTTGAGAATTCTGTATTTCTCGCCTTCAATCCAGTGGTCACTGCTACTACGAGACCATCGTCACCCCCGTATCGCTGCCGGACTCGCCATGCTCACGGATCCCTCACACAGTCACGCTGGTGTCGATCCCTGCGTCCGCCGAGGGTGCCAACGGGCGTCGGGGGAGGGGCTTCTCTGTGGCTATCAACCAGCCGCTCAGCCCGAATGAAGACTGCAGTCCTGAACTTGGACGCACAGTCAGGGTCTCCCAGTGAGTCTACAAGATCAATAAATGACAATGGAATGAAGAGTGATGTATAAGTGTGTGTGGGGGGGGGGGGGTGAGAGAGAGAGCGAGAGGGAAAGGTGATGCAAAGATTCTATCAGGTAACAAGTTTTCACCAAAATAAAGGTGAGCAATCATCCTTTGTTTGTTGTACAAATGTGTTTTTGTTCCTCCACTCCCCAGAGTGGATGCCAACTGCATCAGTCCAGATGTGAAAAATTCCATCCACGTGGGAGACAGGATCCTAGAAATCAATGGGACTCCCATTCACAACGTTCCTTTGGATGAGGTATTCACCACACAGCCAACAATGTCATTTATTAACTGCACTTGTGGATGCATAGTTCTTCTGCTGCATTTTATATTTGTCACATAATTTAGACCAACAAAGCTCATTTTTGCATTTGATGTGCCTCTAATGTTACTTGGTATCTCAACATTGGTTCATAAAAATACTCATAATATCATCTCCTAATTCCATTTCACAAATTTATGACACCTTTGTTATAAATTCAGACTGAAAAAGCCAAGTAGTTGCGTACCATAGGTGGCAACCTGGTAGTTCGTACTTTATAAGCGAACTGCCAAACAAGTCCAAGTAAAGGAGGCCATATCTGCTGTCAAGAGCACAGTTGTCAAAGTCAAGGCCCGTGGGCCAGATCCGGCCGCGCCACATCATTTTATGTGGCCCGCGAAAGCAAATCATGTGTGTCGACTTCCATGATTCTTGCTCAACTCTACTGAAATTACAAATTGTCATATGTAATACATAATAACCACAATAATTACCAAACTCCTTTTTACAGTAACTTGAACAATAGTTAAACTATTATCCTTGACTTCTGATTTCAAAGGTAGTTATCCATTAATGTAGTATGTATATGTAATAATATGATGAGGTGCATTAAACGTTTATATGGTTTCGCAGTCATACCGGCGGCCTTCTAAAGTGTCCCTGTGACAAAAATGAGTCTGACGCCGCTGTTCTAGAGGCTACGTCAACATAACATCCATCCATCCATTTTCTTTACCGCTTATCCTCACGGGGCGTACTGAGCCTATCCCAGCTATGTTCGGGCAGGAGGCGGGGTACATCCTGAACCGGTCGCCAGCCAATAGCAGGGCACATAGAAACAAACAACCATTCGCACTCACATTCACACCTATGGGCAATTCAGAGTCTTCAATTAACCTACCATGCATGTTTTTGGGATGTGGGAGGAAACCGGAGTGCCCAGAGAAAACCCACCGAGGCATGGGGAGAACATACAAACTCCACACAGGCGGGGATTTGAACCCCGGTCCTCAGAACTGTGAGGCAGATGTGCTAACCAGTCACAACCATGTCGCCTCAATGTAACATATTACGGTTAATCTGTTTTTTGATGACATCTTAAAAAGCCTCAATACTCTGTTGTACAATGTTTGCTGTCAATGTACAGTAAATATTAGATCAAAGGGAATTGAAGAATGTCTCATGGGATACAATGTGGCGGGCTTTAAAAAGTACAAAAGTGGAACTCGGAATTATGTCAGTTATGATACCATCCTAAAGACAAGCACAACCAAAAGGAGTAATCAGCAATTTAAGGAACTTCCATTTTTTTATTGCATTTATGGCAAAAAATTATGGCAAACTTAAAAACTGTATAAAAGCTAAAAATTATTACTTGGAGTCAATACATTTGCATACATCTAAAGTCAGCAGACAGACAACAATGAACCACTTTTGAACATATTACGTGACCATGTTTTCACATATCGACATTAATTTTATTCTAATTTTGGACTGACCTTTCAATGTGATTGTCCTAGATCGACCTGCTCATTCAGGAGACGAGTCGGCTGCTCCAGCTCACGATCGAACACGACCCTCACAATCAGGTGCAAGAGGAGAGCACTTCAGAGATTGGAGAACAGGTTGATGGCCCCCTGTTCCCCTCACTGTCTGGGGGGCCCAGCCCCATCCTGCCCATCACACAACCCCCCATTCCTGACATCAGCAACCTGAAATCGCGCCTTGTCACGTAAGACATTTTTAGCTTCCTTCACTTATTAATAGTATAGTAATTTCTAAATAAATTAATAATTGATAAAATTTGTGTTATGGACTAAATTAATTATTGTTGCTTTTCTTTTTTTGTTTTTTTTGTTTTTTTTGTTTTTTGTTTTTTACACCACTCACTTTTAAGCCAATGGACTATTTCTGCTATTCTCTATTAAGCATACAATTGTAGTTGTATCCTTAAGTTTTACTTTTAAAAAAAATAATGATGATAATAATAATGCTCACTTTTAAATGACACTTTCACAGAGATACAGTATTCTTTTCATGTGTATTATGGCCCCACTCATAACATTGGGTACGGAAAGTATTCAGAGCCCCTTAAATTTTTCACTCTTTGTTATATTGCAGCTATTTGCTAAAATCATTTAAGTTCATTTTTTTCCTCATTAATGTACACACAGCTCCCCACATTGACAGAAAAAAACTGAATTGTTGAAATTTTTGCAGATTTATTAAAAAAGAAAAACTGAAATATCACACAGCCATAATTATTCAGACCCTTTGCTGTGACACTCATATATTTAACTCTGGTGCTGTCATGTTCCTCTGATCATCCTTGAGATGGTTCTACACATTCTTTTATTATACTCATCGGACTTGATTAGGAAAGCCACACACGTGTCTATATAAGGCTTTACAGCTCTCAGTGCATGTCAGCGCAAATGAGAATCATGAGGTCAAAGGAACTGCCTGAAGAGCTCAGAGACAGAATTGTGGAAATGCGCAGATCTGGCCAAGGTTACAAAAACATTCCTGCTGCACTTAAGGTTCCTAAGAGCACAGTGGCCTCCATAATCCTGAAATGGAAGACTTTTGGGACGATCAGACCCTTCCTAGAGCTGGCCGTTCAGCCAAACTGAGCAATTGGGGGAGAAGAGCCTTGGTGAGAGAGGTAAAGAAGAACCCAAAGATCACTGTGGCTGAGCCCCAGAGATGTAGTCAGGAGATGGGAGAACGTTCTAGAAAGTCAACCATCACTGCAGCCCTCCAACAGTCTGGGCTTTATGGCAGAGTGGCCCGACGGAAGACTCTCCTTCTTTGGATTCAGAATTACTCTCTTGCAAGACACATGAAAGCCCCATGGAGTTTGGTTAAAAAAAAATACACAAACACCTGAAGGACTCCAAGATGGTGAGGAATAAAATTCTCTGGTCTGATGTGACCAAGATAGAAATTGTTGGCCTTAATTCTAAGTGGCATGTGTGGAGAAAACCAGACACTGCTCATCACCTGTCCAATACAGTCCCAACAGTGAAGCATGGTGGTGGCAGCATCATGCTGTGGGGTGTTTTTCAGCTGCAGGGACAGGACGACTGGTTGCAAACGAAGGAAAGCTGAATGCGGCCAAGTCCAGGGATATCCTGGACGAAAACATTCTCCAGAGTGCTCTGGACCTCAGACTGGACCGAAGGTTCACCTTCCAACAAGACAGTGACACTAAGCACACAGCTAAAATAATGGAGTGGCTTCAGAACAACGCCGTGACCGTTCTTGAATGGTCCAGCCATAGCCCTGACTTAAACCCAATTGATCATCTCTGGAGGGACCTGAAAATGGCTGCCCACCAATGTTCACCATCCAACCTGACAGAATTGGAGAGGATCTGCAAGGAGGAATGGCAGAGGATCCCCAATTCCAGGTGAGAAAAACTTTTTGCATCATTCTCAAAAACACCCATGACTGTATTAGCTCAAAAGGGTGCTTCTACTAAATACTGCACATAGGGTCTGAATACTTAGGGATGTGTGATATTTCAGTTTTTCATAAATCGGAAAAAGTTACAACTATTCCCCTTTTTCTGTCAATATGGGGTACTGTGTGTACATTAATGAGGACAAAAATTAACTTTAGCAAATGGCTGAACTATAACAGAGTAAAAAAATGAAGGGGGTCTGAATACTTTCCATACCCACTGTAGATAGGTAATCTGAAAATATTAGAAACACCTCACTAACTGCAAACTAAAACCACAATAAACCGGGAAAAAACCTTCTTGAAGGTGTCACTCCTCACATTATTTTCTTCAAATGTTTTTAGGACAGAATTTTCTATATAGCTACTGTGTTAGCGCTCATTACATGCGCCTAATGTTGTGGCTGTTGAGTGCAGGTACCCTCATAGAAATGACAAATCACAAAATGATGACTTATTAATTAATTTCTGCAGGCGGAGCTACAGCATCGATAAGTCGCCAGGTTCCAGCAAAACTGCGTCGCCCATCTCGCCAAGGAAAGACGTCAATCGTTCCGAGTCGCTTCGAGTCGTCTCCAACCGGACACACCGCATCTTTCGTCCCTCTGACCTCATCCACGGAGAAGTTCTTGGGAAGGGCTGCTTCGGACAGGCCATCAAGGTACATTTATCGCGATTAGATTTGAATGCAATAGATCATTCTGTTTGAGGGATGGTGTGTTTTGTCGTCAGACCCACAAAGTTCAGAAGGTGGCAACATTGAGATATACTGTATGTCAGGGAGAGGATTCAAGAGGTTAAATTTTGAAGGGATCTATGTTTCTTGAATGGTCCCATGCTGGGAAGCGCCATTGCGTAGTGGTTAGCATGTCTGCCTCGCAGTCGAGAGGTCCTGGGTTTGAATCTCCATCTCTCTTGTGTGGGGTATGGATATTCTATTTGTGCTTGCATGGGTTTTCTCCAAAAACATGCATGTTAGTTTAACGGAAGACTTGTCTATAGGCGTGAATGTGAGTGTACTGTGAATGGTCGTTTGTCTATATGTGCCCTGCGCCCAAAGCTAGCTGGGATCGGCTCCAGCTCACCCACAACCCTAATGAGGACAAGCGGAATACAAAATTAATGGTGAGGAGTAATGCCAGTTGCCCTTGACTCCAGGTGACCCACAGGGAAACAGGAGAGGTGATGGTGATGAAAGAGCTGATTCGCTTCGATGATGAGACGCAAAGAACATTCCTGAAAGAGGTGAGTGGATGTGGACGTCGTCCTTCCTTCATTATCTACAGTCGATGTGATGATGTTTGTCTTCACCTGTGATTGTAAAAGGAGCATTATTGTCGTCATTGCACAAAGGCCGGATCAAGTGGAAGGAGAGAATGGCCCAAAAGGTATCTGGTGATAAGGCCCAACCACCATGATGACAGTAGGCGGGGTCCACATGTTAATAGTGATAGCCAAAGAACAGAGGATGGAACCTCCTAGAATAATATCCTGAAGTGGGTGACTGGGAGGAGGAGGACATGAGCTGCTTAGATGCAGTCTCATCAGAATTCTTCATAGGAGAGACTGACGAAACAGACCAGTGCCACCTAGAGGCAACAAAACAACTTTCAGACATTGATGTTGACCTTGACTGAATTGAAACGGCTCTTTTATGCATCCTCTATGCAATAATACTGTGATTATTGATGTGTAAATATAGATCAGAACTAGGTAAAGGTAGTTGAATATATGAAAACACCATAATCCTCATACAATAGGCACTAAAATTGTTCCATTTCTCAGTTTTAATAACACGAAAGGCTTCTTTATACTCGTGCGGACGGCGACCGCGCTGACGTTACTGCGGCTGTCCCGCGCGCAGTTTACCTATATGCTCAAGCACAACCCACGCGAGCAGTTTTTAAAATGTACTGCAGTTCACCTCCAAGTCGGGGGTGTCGCTACGGCTGATGTTGGCGAGGACACCTCAGCATTTTTTGGGCCATTTCCGGTAGCCGTTTTTCCTTTCCTTTCAGTAACAAGGAACAAAGCAACAACAATGACCACCGTGGAACAGTGTCTGCTAGAACAAATGGACCTAGATGACCATATGATACGTTTAATTATGCTGCAAAATCGATCGACCGAGAAGGCGGCGGCGTTGATTAGATTTTATCGCAAGGTGTTTTCTCAAGTTAGAAGTGGGGCGAAATATCCAAGTTTGGGCAGTCACAAAGCTGTTGTTTTTGTGAGTCTGTAAACGCACTCATGCGGCAGGTTTTTTTTTTCCCAAAATGAGTCATCTTAATTGACTCCCGAAGGTTACGTGCGCGGTCATGTGACAGCCTTGTGTCGTCTGATTGGTGAATTTGAGTCAAATGACACGAGGGATCCCGTTTGACTGGCACAACGGCCGCCCTATGCGCAAGTCGAAGATGGAGTCGTAAAAATATACGCACACACACGCATGAATGGATAAATAAAAGTAGCGAACGGCATATCGATCATTCTAACGGAGTAAAAGTATCGATCATTCACATTAAATACTCAAGTAAAAGTAAAAAGTGCAGTGCATTTAAAGTACTCTGACAAGTACAGTTTATCGAAAATGTTACTTGAGTAAATGTAACGGAGTAAATGTAGCGCGTTACTACTAACCTCTGGTGACAAGACATTCTAAAATCTCTGCTGTTCACCCCTGACTCCTAAAACTGTCGTTTGATGTGTCGTCAGGTAAAGGTCATGCGTTGCTTGGATCACCCCAATGTGCTCAAGTTCATTGGCGTCCTCTACAAAGACAAGCGACTGAACTTCATAGCAGAGTACATAAAGGGAGGCACCTTGAGGGAAATCATCAAGAAAATGGTGAGATGATTTTGTGGACTTTGGGAACAGATTTTGAGTGTCTGCTTCCAGTCCTTTTTCAGGACAGAGTCCAAAGGAAGGTTTTTCTGCAGCATCTAACAGTGAACTTCCTCTCCCAGGATAGCAACTACCCATGGAACCAACGGGTCAGTTTTGCCAAGGACATAGCTGCTGGGATGGTAAGTTGGACAACTATAGGCAACTAGTAGGATTGATAAACCATCAGGATTAGTTAATTGTTTGTTGTGTAGTTTTGGCTTGTCATTGGTAAAATGATCAAACACGCATGATTTGAATTCCTGCTGTCACAAAGTTGGCCTCTTAAACCGAAACAAGGGACTTCTGTTCCTCCAAGTTTGTTTGTTTGTCTTTTAACTAAAACTACAAACATTTGTTTTCTTGTCTGTCATGTAGTCATATCTGCATTCCATGAACATCATCCACCGAGACCTGAACTCTCACAACTGTCTTGTCCGTGAGGTAAGAACTCTTTTTGTGTTTTCAAGGGCATGTTTTCTTTGTACATTCACCACAGTGGGTCTGCCAGTTGTGAAAACAAGGCTAGGATTTGTTAACATAAGCTGCTCTGCACTTCTTACAATGCACTCTTCATGTTTTAACTCCATCAGAGCAGATAACTCTCCAGTAAAGAAGTTAAATTTCAAGCAGGAGATTGTAGCTACTGCTATATCTGCGATGTTGTTGTTTTTTTTTTTATCTAACCCTCCAATGGTAGCGGAATACTGATTAGAGGGCACTTTTGTGTGTGTTGGTAAAGAACAACACATTGGTGGTGGCAGACTTTGGGTTGGCACGGCTCATGGTGGACGACAAACACGAGGAGAAATTTCCGCCGGGTAAACTGCCAGGTCTGAAGAGGCCTGATCGCAGGAAGAGGTACACAGTGGTGGGGAACCCCTACTGGATGGCCCCTGAAATGATCCACGGTATGAATGCAGAGAAACACATATGCATCTTATTGGGGCACTCCTCTTGAATATTTATTTCAGTATAAAAAATACCTGTTAGATTATAATTATTAAAACTAACTATTTTTGTTCTTTTGACTTCCCAGGAAAGAGTTATGACGAGAGGGTGGACATCTTTTCATTCGGTATTATGCTGTGTGAGGTGAGTCATGTGGTCACTACATAAAGATGAGGGGAGGGAGTTCTATTATGTTCCTCACCTGTCCAATACATGTGATTCACTTTGCAAAGTTAATGTTTATCCATAAATCTCATTTGAGGCACAAACAATTGTCATTTTCTACAAACCCAATTCCAATGAAGTTGTGACGTTGTGTTAAACATAAATAAAAACTCACCTTTTCTTTTAACAACATTCAATAAACGTTTGGGAACTGAGGACACTAATTGTTGAATCTTTGTAAGTGGAATTATTTCCCATTCTTGCTTGTCCGGAGTCTCCGTTGTTGTATTTTACGCTTCATAATGCGCCACACATTTTCAATGGGAGACAGGTCTGGACTGCAGGCAGGCCAGTCTAGTACTCTTTTACTATGAACCCACGCTGTTGTAACACGTGCAAAATGTGGTTTGGTCTTGTCTTGCTGAAATAAGCAGGGGTGTCCATGAAAAAGACGTTGCTTGGATAGCAGCATATGTTTCTCCCAAACCTGTATGTACCTTTCAGCATTAATGGTGCCTTCATAGATGTGTAAGTTACCCATGCCATTAGCACTAACACAGCCCCATACCATCACAGATGCTGGCTTTTGAACTTTGAGTCCATAACAGTCCGGATGGTTCTTTTCCTCTTTGGCCCGGAAGACACGAAATCCACAATTTCCAAAAACAATTTGGAATGTGGACTCTTCGGACCACAGAACACTTTTCCACTTTGCATCAGTCAATCTTAGATGAGCTCAGGCCCAGCGAAGCCGGCGCCGTTTCTGGGTGTTGTTGATAAATGGCTTTTACTTTCCATGGTAGAGTTTCAAGTTGCACTTACGGATGTAGCGCTGAATTGTATTTATTGACATTGGTTTTCTGAAGTGTTCCTGAGCCCATGTGGTGATATCCTTTACACATTGATGTCGGCTTTTGATGCAGTGCCGCCTGAGGGATCGAAGGTCACTGGCGTGCAATGTTGATTTTCGGCCTTGCCGCTTACATGCAGTGATTTCTCCAGGTTCCCTGAACCTTTTGATGATGATATGGACCGTAGATGATGAAATCCCTAAATTCCTTGCAATTGTACGTTGGGGAACATTGTCCTTAAACTGTTTCACGCACTTGTTCACAAAGAGGTGAACCTCGCCCCCTCTTTGCTTGTGAATGACTGAGCAATTCAGGGAAGCTCCTTTTATACCCAATCATGGCACCCACCTGTTCACAATTAGCCTGTTCACCTGTGGGATGTTCCAAACTGGTGTTTGATGAGCATTCCAACTTTCTGTCTTTTTTGCCACCTGTGCCAGCTTTTTTGGAACGTGTTGGAGCCATAAAATTCTAAGTTAACGATTATTTGCTAAAGACAATAAAGTTTATCAGTTTGAACATTAAATATCTAGTCTTTGTAGTGTATTCAATTAAATATAGGTTGAACATGATTTGCAAATCATTGTATTCTGTTTTAATTTGTTTAATTTGTTGTTTACAACGTCCCAACTTCATTGGAATTGGGGTTGTACCTGTTCAGTGTCACAGGAAAGCTGTGGTCCACAAATTCTGCCCAGCAACGAGTGGGACCGGCATACATGAAATGGAGTCCTGGCTGGCTAGCAAGTTACAATTGTAGTTCTTGTGAATTTTTTTCGGAGCCATTACTCATGTAAATTTTCACATAATCACTATAACCAGTCCTCAGCAGGATAGGTGATATAGCAAGAAGATGGATGGAAGTTTTGGAGAGTGTGAGACATAGTACTGGAGTTCTCCCGGTTTGTAGCCTACTATCGTAGTTGGGTGCCATACCTGGTAAATCAGAAAACGCAGCTATATTTTATTTTATATTTTTATGTTGGCTGTGGATTTTAATACTGTCTGAAGAAAATGTTTATTAAAAAAGAAATATTTTCCACTTTATACCTCTTCTGCAAAGTATCCCATCCATTACAGTCACGGTGCCATATCAAAATGCATCTAACCTCTCATTGTTTCATGCCTACCTCCACTCGTATGTCTAATGTTCTGTAATTTTAAGAGTCACAACAGCAGCACAGCTAGTCCTGTTAAACACAATCACAAGACTTCAAGCTTGTGTGCAAAATGTGCGCCCAATAATCTGAGCAACCTCAGAAAATTTGGCCGATGCCATTCAGTAAGGTCCAAAGAACTGAATACTCTCTGTTGGTGATGCAACTGGTGTGTTTTTTCCCCTGGCCACACTTCATTAACCTAATCTTGGCACAGTTGATTTGCTCAAAATACTCCAGAATAGGACATTTCCAGAGGGACACGCCGTTACGATGAGAGTGGTGCAAGTTGAAAGTTGTCTTTATGTGGATACTGGCAGGCAGGCAAAATGCAGCTATGGTCTGCTGGAAACAAACAGCTTTGGTCTGGAGGTTTTATTTGCTCTCAGCTGCAAAAAGGCAGGATTCCTTATTTTCTGCTCACTCTTGCTTTTGTGTGTCCTTTTAGATCATTGGCAGGGTCAATGCTGACCCGGACTACCTCCCCAGGGCGGTGGACTTTGGACTGAACGTGTCAGGCTTCCTCGAACACTACTGTCCCCCCGATTGTCCCATTGCTTTCTTCCCCATAGCTGCTGTGTGCTGTGACCTTGACGCTGATAAACGGTCAGATATCACATGTAAACGGACAGTTCACTCAAAACATTATGCCTTCTTCACTTTAGCTGTAACATTAAGGTTATTCGCTGGCACTAGTTCACACTCAATGCATCTTAAAGCACCAACCTTTATTTTGCTCGGGGAAAAACGTACTTGGGGGCTAGAAATCTTCATCAGCACTGAGTCCGAAAATTGTGATTGGATGATTGCTTTTCCACACCCCCTCAAATCCCAATTCGAGTCACAACCGATTCGTGCACAGCCCTACTAATTACTAAACGGGGACCATCTCAGGCGGCATGGTGGCCGACTGGTGAGAGCGTCAGCCTCACAGTTCTGAGGACCCGGGTTCAATCCCCGGCCCCGCCTGTGTGGAGTTTGCATGTTCTCCCCGTGCCTGCGTGTGTTTTCTCCGGGCACTCCGGTTTCCTCCCACATCCCAAAAACATGCATGGATTGGGGAGACTAAATTGCCCGTAGGTGTGAATGTGAGTGCGAATGGTTGTTTGTTTGCATGTGCCCTGCGATTGGCTGGCAACCAGTTCAGGGTGTACCCCGCCTCCTGCCCGATGATAGCTGGGATCGGCTCCAGCACGCCCACGACCCTAGTGAGGAGAAGCGGCTCAGAAAATGGATGGATGGATGGACCATCTCATTATTTTCTTTATTGCTATGTTTTGTTTAATGATTGCCCTATTCTGAAATGGCTTATAGTTTAATTTCAATTCCTCAACAAAAAAAAAGTTACATTTTTTGCCTGATTACTCATGTTTACTTTAAAGAATGGTACACATCTTACAAATTCTGCCATGGTATATAAACTTATGAGCACAAGTGTAAAATATGTATAAAATATTTGTATATTATTTTTAATTAATTTAATGATTCATTAGTCAATTATTTAAAGTTCTTCAAAAATATGAACATTGTTTATTTTACCAAGTTCTTTACTGTTTATTAAAAGTAATTCATAATTTAAGTTTAAAAATGAATTACTACATTCCAACACAATACATTTTGGGGATAAATGGCATAATGTGATGCAATCAATTAGCAGCAGTCACATTGACAGACAGATTTGGTTTGGATCAGCTGTCCTTTTACAAAAAAATATATTTTTTTTAAATGGCCGTGTATTCCTTTTAAATCTGTAGCCCGGCTTTCTCCAAACTGGAGGAATGGTTGGAGAACCTGAAGATGCACTTGGAAATGAGTCTGCCGCTTGTGTCTGAAGTAGAGCAGCTGCACAAGGCCTTCTGGGAGAACAACAGCATCACGTGGCCCGAAAACGGCCTGCACGTCCACCCAGAACAGCCAGAGTAAGGCGGGACGAGGGCAGGAGAGCGTCCAAGTGACAGCCTGCTTCCTTGTGGTGAAGGAAGCATGTATTGTAACTCTCTCCACACCCCAAGCAGATGCAATACATGCAGCCTGGTTCAGGCCTAACAAGTAGACTCAGGGGGACAATTGTGCATCTGAAAAGCCACTTGTTCAAGAGAAGCGCACGTTGTCAAAGTCCAGTGGAGAGACTTTGACTATGAGAGCTTGATTCTACTGCACATGATGCTTAAAGTAGAGCATGACGTATGCAATCAGCATCCGCCTTCCAAATTGTAACTCAGCTCTTGTGTAATGTAGATTTACATTTGCAGTTACTGCAGTGTATACATATATGTGGCTTAACCAGCTAAACAACAAAGCAGGAAAAAAAAAAAGTCTTCAATTTTGGGCTTCTACAGAACACATCACACACATGTGTTTTTCAAGTGTTACTTTGATTTAATAGTGAGTACTGTCTAGAGAGTGCATGCCTGTACATTTTGGTTTCAGTCTCATTCATCCTGTCCTAAAACTGTTAATGCTGATTGTGTAGCACTGATTCAACTGTGAGGCACACACACACACAAACACGCACCCACACACACTCACACACACACACGTACACTGTTAAGGCTAAAATGTTTCATAGTCTTTTGCATTTCTCCTTCCTGGTAATGTGGCATCTTCAATATTCCAATGTGCACTAGTGTACATAGGTGACGACATTGTAAATGTGGTAAATATTGTAAATGTAAAGACATATTTTATATACGTATTTGCATTATTGCCATATTCTTATTGGTTGGCCTGACTTACAGTTATGGAAGTTGAAAAGGTTTTACTGCAGTTTATGCGGGCCAGCATTTGCTAGACGATTACGTTTTACTCCGTTTGATCTCATGATGTGTTGCAATGTTTCATCCAGTGTCTGGTTGGTTGCTCCTATAGAGTTTCCTGCATTGAATCTTTTCCGTTAACTTTTGGAATATGATTAAAACACCCTTCAAATTCTGAAAAGCTAACAGTCTATCTATACTGTATACAGTATATCTTTATATTGTTCATCTGAGTAATACCAGGCTCATAGTGTGTGTCCTCCTACTGTATGTTTACATGTACATTCTGTCTGTAAATATCACATTATACTGTGTGACTTTACACGTTTTGTCAGTCTATGTCCATTGCAGTAATGTGCACAATGGCACTGCGTTGGAAATGATCGCTTCCACAAAGTTTCTCACTTGCACCATTTAAATCTGTTGGCTGTAAACAAAAAATTCTGTTTTATTTCTGGCTTATGTTCACAAAAGCTGCATGGTACAATTACGAAAGTTGGTCTGCCTTCGAAGCCTGAATATTGTGATGTTAAATAACATTTTGAAGTAGATATTAAAGAACAGCATCTGTTTTATATAAATATATGGAAACCACTGAAATCTTTTGTATAGATTTTCATTTGCACTATATTAACCAAATGGCTAGTTCAAGCCATGTTTTTTTTGTTTGTTTGTTTTGCTTCTTTGGGCTACTTGTGATAATAAGGAGATAATGTTGGTTCAGGTTGATATAATGATGCAAGACACTGGTTGAGCCTTTGAAAATGTTATATTCAGGAAAATCCAGCCCCTTGACATTAAACTGGACTTGATTTGTGAAAATGTAACATTTTGCACGTTGCTTGTGCAATTTTGATTGAACATCATCATCCATCTGTGGTGACAATTTAGTTTACATTTTAAAGATACGAGCATGTCCAGTTTGAAAGCTCGGGGAGAATAGAGTTTTCCTGTGTTTGCTTCTCCGAGGATGTGATGTCCCAGCTTTGCTTGCTGCCTTGCTCAGTGGTCCTTGCCAACCAAGTCGTTTGTAGTGTCTGATGACTGGGCTGCAAACACTGAGTCTTTTATCCCAAAACAGCACTTAACTTTCACCTCTTCATCACTCCTTTGGCTCAGGGCCGTCCTTTCCTGGTGTTCCTTCACCAGGAAGTCAATCCACAACACAGTAGTAAACAATGAGACTTAAAGAGCATGTGATAACTGTACAGCTTTCTATTCAAAACTGCTTATTCATCGCAAACCATTCCGCAGTGATGTGTTATCACTAATTCCTGTGTGAACATGTTGATGATGTCTCTGTGAGGACGGCGTGATGATCAATTAGAATGTTGCCGCAGCACTTCTTTGCAAAGGATCAATACCTCTGATCAATGCTGTGCCTTTGTTTGTTGTAAGCTAGCCTTGCCAACGACTTGAAAAATGACCTGATTTCCTGATTATTCTTTTTTTTTTTCTTTTTTTTTTGTAATGTATCATACGTGCAAGCCTGACTCCAGTGGACTGAATATCATTGCTGATAGTGTTTGTACAAGATTTTCTTCCAGTCCCATTTCATATTTGTATTTTCCTGACCTTCACTCTCATGTTTTGATATTTTAATATTATACTTCTTCTTTTGTTGTCTTATTTAATTTTTACGCAAGCTGTGAATACAATTCTGCACTTTAAATCCTGAACGTGAACATTCGAACTCCCGAGATGAGTGTTTTTTTTTGTTTTTCTTTTTACTTTTTGTCACAGCTGAAAATAAAATTGTTTCTCTTTAAACAAACGAGTTTGTGTTAATGAATTTATAATGATGACGTCAGAGACAATGCGATCCAATGTAATCTAAAGATTTTACATTTCCATCCATCCATATTGTTTACCACTTGTCCTCATCAACCAGCAGCCTGTGTTAAATTAAAAATCACCTCAGCACAGTCGTGCTCTATTTCTACCACAAGATGTCACTATCTCAAAGCCTTATATTTGCTCTTAGCCATCCATCCATCCATCCATTTTCTTTACTGCTTATCCTCACTAGGGTCGCGGGCTGCTGGAGCCAATCCGAGCTATCTTTGGGTGGGAGGCGGTGTACACCCTGAACTGGGCGCCAGCCAATCAACCAACCATTCGCACTCACATTCACGCCTACGGGCAATTTATCTTCAATCAACCAACCACGCATGTTTTTGGGATGTGGGAGGAAACCGGAGTGCCCGGAGAAAACCCACGCAGGTGCTGGGAGAACACGCAAACTCCACACAGGCGGGACTGGGATTTCAACCCAGGTCCCCAGAACTGAGAGGCAGATGTGCTAACCAGTCGCCGATCTGCCTCATTTCTGTGTCGTCATTTCCTTCTCCGTCATTGGTGAGCCACCAACGGGCCCAACTGCTCTTAACCAATGAATTAATTATGGCGTTTTATAGCTAGTGTGATAAAGGTTTTCGACACTTAACAATTTTCATTGCATTACTGTATACAGTATAGTGAGTCAGTCACAAACCTAATCCAGGCTTATTGGGTCTTGATCAAATTAATGTTTCTTCTGTAACAAAATAGCTAAACCAGGAGTGGGCAAACATTTGTGCTCATGAGCCACAAATCATTTCTAAAACAGATGGGCCAGGTCTTGAATAGATTAGGTAAAATTCAATTAATTAATGTTTTTTTTAAATGTACATTGTACAAATGTACAAGATGAACTATTGTTTGACAAGAATAAATAAAAAATATATCTAAAAGACGCACTATTTTTTTTAAATGAATAATGCATTTGCATTTTAATGTTATTATATTTATGTAATTAAAATTAAATATGTTTTAAAGTAAGAAAAATGTAGAAAATATTTAAAATAGCTCATTCCAGTATTTTTTTAATTTACAATAAATTAGGGTAACCACCCTTAGGCTAACTATATCAAGGACACAATGGATTTAAACTCATTCAACAATTTGCAGCAGGAAAATGAGGTGTTTTATTTTTAGTATTTGGTTCCGAAACATTGGAAAGCAATGCTAAATAAAAATAATGTATAACAAGTTGTATTTGTATCTATTTATTTATTATATATATATATATATATATATATATATATATGACGTATTTTGTGAAATGTTGCTCATTGTCGCGTTTTCTTTTTTTTTTTTTTTTTTTTTTAAATGCGTGCGTGTGCACGTCATCGTGTGCACGTGCAATTGTTTTCATTCCGACGCAGCTGCGGCAAGCGCCCGCGTTCCGTGACGTCACCAGCCCGGCACAAGGCGAGCGAGTCAGGACTCCACACAGACACACGGAAAGGACGGGTTTGTCTGGTCGGACACGACAACTGTCAAACCTCTTTACGGCTGTGTTGGGACCGAGTAAATAAACGAGGGTGAAGAACGACGAAGAGCAACTACAAAAAAAAATCATTTAAAAAAACGGCAGAAGAAGAGTGAGAGAAGAAGGTTGAAGTGAAAGTTAGCGAGATGGAGTACTCGACCAGCCGCAACCGCCTTCGCTCAGCGATCTTCAACCACGGTGAGTTTGAGTGAGTGAGTGAGTGAATGAATGAATGAATGAATGAGTGAGTGAGTGAGTGAGTGAGAGAGAGAGAGAGTGTGAGTGAGTGAGTGAGTGCCGTCTCATGTTGGCGTTAATGTTCCCTTTAAACGGCGTCATCACTAGGAGACCACGGTGAGTCAACGCTCAGTAGGTGCTGTTGACTGTCAACATAATTCAGGTGTGTGTCAGCCTGCCCTGGAGCCCAAATTTATACAAAAAAAAAACATGGCTCTTTTTCCTCTGTAATCCCCCTGCAGTTATGCAAGACTAGTACCAACGCTCACCACACTAAACTATTTCTGGAGCAAAGCTTACTGTACTGCAACACATTCAGGGCTGCAGGGGGATGTGTACAAGTGTGCAGAAAGACTCTTGCTGTGTTTCCTCTGCAGTGATCTTCAACACAGAGCGAGATGTGTTCACTGTTGCTTCGCAAGCATCACTCAGTACAATAAGCAGCGCTGCACTTGACTTGAGCCCATCTTCTTTGCTCTGAATAAGACAAATTGTGGTCATTGCCACAAATTGACTTGGGAGACATACCATCTCCATGTACATTAACCCCCGCCAAATCGTAAATTTTATGTGATTGTTTTTTTCTTAAATGAGTTTTTACAGTATAAGGCAAGTCTAAAGTTAGAGTTGCGTGCCGCACAGCTCGGAGATGCACCATAGTTGACAGTAAGAAGAGATGCAGAGAAGGTCCCCAACTAATCTCCAGTAATAGTCATTGTCATCCGACAGAGCAGAATGTATGCCTGTGAGTGCTGGTGTATGCTCTGTTTTTATGCATTGCTCCTCTGTGTGTGTTAAAGTAGAAGTTTGAAGGTTTATAATTACTGGAACATCTCTACCAATTTCCATCTTTGGTGTTTCGCATTAAGATAGCTGACTTTCGTTTGTTGAAATTATTATTATATGGTTTGGTTGAACATATTGGTGTTTAAATGTACAATGCTCGTTTGTCGTTTGTTTTATCTGTCAGTTTTACAGTAAACTTCAACTGTGAGGGGCAAATAGCTTGAAGCAAGCACATTCTGCCTATTCTTTGGGGAACTGCAAGCGAGAAGCACTAAGGAATACTTTAGAAGTGTTTAAAGTATGTGGGAAGTGTGTTTTTTTGTGTGTTTTTATATGGCCTCTTACAGTACCCTCCAAAAGTATTGGAATGCCAAGGTCAAACTCTTCTTCGAACAGTGGATTGTGATACCTTCACCCCTGCCCTGTGGAGGTTGGCAGTGATGTCACTGACTGTTGCCTTTGGGTGTTTCTTCACAGCTCTCACAATGTTTCTGTCAGTCAACTGATGTTGATACCCTTGGCCGACCTGTTCAATGTCTGTTACTCAGTACACCAGTAGTTTCTTTCTTTTTCAGGGCATTCCAAATTGTTGTATTGGCTATGCCCAATGTTTGTGCAATAGATTTGATTGATTTTCCCTCTTCTCTCAGCTTCAAAGTGTTTTTTCTCCCATATACAGCTCTCTGGTCGTCATGTTTGCTTAACAGCAAATGCAGTTTTCACAGGTGAAACCCAAGGCCAAGAACAAGCACTATCTAATGTTGAAGCAATCAATCTAAAACACCTGAGCAACTAGAAACACCCATTAGTCACATGTACTTATACTATACATACTATATGTGCTAGAATACTTTTGCTCACTTAAAAAGTGGTTGAGTTCAAACATAAGGTGCTCTGTCTTGAGCCTTTTAACACATCTAGATGTAAATACCATGAAATAAAAGATGGAATTCTGAACTTTTGTCTCATATTCATCTTTTGATCTAAAGCCCACGTCTTCTATATACAACAAAAACAAAGGAATTGACCTTGCCGCTCCAATACCTTTGGAGGGGACTGTATATGTTCACATATCGGAGTTGGGTCTGGAATGTATCCTCTGTGATAAACCAGGATTAAGTGTATTCTTCATGATCATCCGCTCCACTGCACGCCACTGTATTGTCCTTTACAACACATCTGTCGCACACTAATATTTCATGAAAAGATGCATTGGGCTTGTTATGGTGGAATGTATTCACCGGGACGTCAATGAATTAATCAGTGGCACAACATTTATTTTATTATAGTTGCTGTATATATTTTCGAAGTTTTGTAAAAGAGCCAACCACTGACAATACAGTATTATATATTGACGATTGACACTTGATGGTAAAGTATGCGAACAGACGAGCATTTATTACAACGTGTGAATGAAAAAAGCCATGACACTATGTGCCTGCTTGACAATCATTACAATAATTTTACTGCATCTTAATAAAAAGTGGCCCTGACAAGGAAAGGCTGTGTCTAGACTGTTCTGGTTAATCATGTATAAAAATAATACCTCATGATCCCTGAAGCACTACCCCGATGAATCCTGGCACTTACTTCTTGGATTATGTCCGGGGTGGCGGGATCCCATGACATTGGCTACATCACTTCTTCTGGCTGGAAATATCATTAGAGGCCCAAGTGGAGTCTCTTGTATTCTAATGTGTAAATTCTGTGTAAATTTGGTGTATGAGCTGTCAATTTTCGGTGAGTATAGAATATGTCACTGCAAAGCATTCCCTCCTCCTCCAAAGGCGTTTAACCTCCAGTAAGGACTAGGGCTTCTGAACTGGAAGGTCACAGTGGACAAAAACATTGAAAGTAACTAGTTATTAAAGACATGCTATTCTACTTCCTGACTACTGTAAAGGTGCCCTTGAGCAAGGCACTCCAACCTTAGCTCAAGGGGCGCCGCACCGTATGCGTACCCCTTTCACTCTGACATCTCTCCGTGCATGCCTGCATATACTGTATGTGGTCTGCTTCTCTGTGTGGTCTGTAACAAAAATATACAGCAGCGCGTAAATTAAAATTTGACCAGGAAGCATATCTATGTTGCTACTCCAGTGTGGGCCATCAAAGAGTTTGGATAGCACTAAAGCGCATTCAATTGCATTTTATCAAAACTGTTAGTGCTCAGCCTAGTCTCATGAGCTCTCTATATGAGTAACTAAAGTTGTTTGGAGAAGAGAAGTCTCGTGATGCAAAGGCAGAGGCAGCAGAAGCGGCCAGAGTCACGTTGAAACACACCGGTAGTCCAAATTCAAGGGAGGTAGATAATGGTTGGATGGAGAATAATGTGGGAGATGATCAGAGCTCTAATACAGAGAATGATTTTTTTATTATTATTCAAATCAATTTGGACATGGACCTATACTTAATTAAACAAAAAAACAAAACGTGCTTTTACAAAGAAAGTAATGCTGAGTTAATATTGGCACTTGGAGAGGTCTCAATTTAAAAATGTTTGTTATTGTAGATGTAGTTTGCAATGGTGCAGTAGTTTAAATTTCATGGATTTAATCATAGGAGAGAGGTTAGTGTGATCGTGTGATTACGTCAGTGCAATCCTTACTGAAAGTGATTTCACATAAGATTTATAGTTTGTTACATGCACGTGTCCGCAACATCTCCTCTTTGCCAATTCATTTTTGTGGGCCCTCTCAAGATTTGACATTGTGGTGGTATGTTCAAATGTTAGTTTTCACATGTCTGGCTTTTGGGTGTGTTAAAATGGCTGGGACTATTCCAGAAAAAAAAAAAAAAGCTTTGACATGGATTAAATGTGACAGTTTAGTTCCAGAGTTGAGACACGGATCTTTCTATCTACCTGCCAGGAAACACTTGAAATCAAGAAAGTGGTACTGAAATCAAACATCTAACCCATAACCATTCTGTATAAATAAAGCAACACATTTGCTTTTAACTCAAATCTTTAAAAAAAAAAAAAAAAAAAAGTGTGGCTGGAAAAGGCACCCATTAGGAGAGAGAGCAGTGTGGATGGGCGGCCCAGTCAGCAGCGGCATTCTGAGATGGGACCATCCTTGCATCCCGTCTGTGGTTGCCTGACGCAGCATTGCTGGTGAAGGATCTGGGCATGTAGGTCAAGGGAGGGAACGCCAGAGAAAGGAAGGAGCCAAGCAAATTGCCACCATTGAGCAGCTCAGGAATGTCATGTGCACCACATGTGTTGTGTGTCGGTTATAAGATGCCATTTTGTTGGCAATTATGTCAAGATTGTAGGTGTTTAACTTATCTTTTCATTTGTGTCATCTTACTACGTTAGTTTCTTGCAAAATTGATCTGAAGTGATGCTCATGGACGTTTTACACATTTGCCCATCAAGCCATTATGTAGTGGCATTTGTGTGGCGATATTTCTGTAGGGCCTTCTTTCTCTTTCAGATAATGAAGCAGTACTTGATATATAAATCCGCCACAACATTATGACCGCTTGCACAATACAATATGTTGTATGTACAGTATGTTTCTTATGTTTTTGACTTTATGTTACTAATTGAAGTACCGACAATAAAAATATTAGACCCCTCTCATTATGACACGGTACAATTCCTCACCACTGCAAACTACACCCACATGAATCTATTAACATGTTGTTAAATGAATACCTTTATGACAGTGTTGATCATAATGGAACATTATTTCCTTTGGAAATGGATACCGTTCACAGATGTCTTCAGAATAATAGTAGTCTGTTTATTAAAAAAAAAAAAAAAAAGATCAAAATCCTCGAAACTCTACACCTTCATAGATTAACCTCATCCACGTGCCAGAATTTTTGTCACTAAAATAATCTATCAACATTAACAGAAGCGAGGCGTAATTCCTTAAAAGTGTAATGTGCGAGTTGCTCAAGTGTCAACGATACTAAACACTAAAACATTTGTCTGATAGTGTCCAATAAAAATTCTAAAATAATAATTGCATCAGACTTGAATGATTTATTTACATAATAAACACACTTTCAAGTTATTCTTTTGATTGGTAGATCTCAATTTTTTTTTTTCAGTGGACAATATATTTACTATTAAAGTGGTTCAACCCAAAAATGCGGTGCCAATAATAAGGCTCAAATGAAACTGTCAAGTGTCTTTTGAATGACATTGAAATCTCTGAAACTATGAGTCCAATGACAGTATTTTAAAAGGTGATTTGTGATTGTCAGATTTGGTTTTGTTCAACTTGTTGAATTTATTTGTTTCTGCTCTTCTCCCATGTTCCTGAACTCTTTGGATGTGGATCCACAAATCTGTTTGGTTGCCTTTGCTCCAACCACTGAGCAGACGAGGAGGTAAGAAGCCACCGTTTTATTACCTAATGGCGTGACTTGATGGGAAGCAAAAACGGAAAAACTTGTGGATTGTGTTGCAACGACTGAACTCTTGACACTCTTTTGCACTCAATGACCATGATACTCACCGAAGTAAATTTTTGTAATTGTTCCGCCACTAAACTGCGTATGTGCTGTGTGGGATGCTCTGTTGACTCCACCGAGAAAAGGTGTGTTGTCAAAGCCCAGATTTTCTTGTTCCTCGTTAGACAAGGTGACATTCTGTTTATGGGTGTGTCTGCGTAGTTTGTGTACCTGCTGACTTGTTGCATATTTGTTTATAGTTCACTCAGACTGCCACCAGTACTGAGGTACCGTATATTACAATTTGGTGAGTGGGTAGCAGCTCACTCTCTCACCTCACTGTCAAGTCTGCCCTCACCATCTGCATTCTCACTCCTCCTCTCCATGATGTCAAAGCTTGACAGCTGTGTTTGGGACCCTGGATGAGCAGGAAAGGGGTGTGTGTTTGTTTTCCTTCGCCAAAGCAGTTTCACAAGTGGGTGGAGAGGAGTGGATCTATATGGGTTTGACAAACGCACTTTCCTCAACTACATAACAAACCTTTGTGACTAAACTACTGTGACAGAAGATGGAACATTGAAATAGTTTTTAATTAATTTTATAGGGTCTGTTTGGATTAATTTCAATAGAGCCATTGATAGTGTAGTGGTTGGTTCACATAGCTGATTTTCCTGCAACTGGTCTGGTATCAGCTCCCAATCAGTGGCTCATTCACATTCACCCTGTGATGGACAGGTTATCAGTCCTGGGTTTAAAGTTCGGATTTGACTGTAAATCATCTGGGACTAGACTCCAGCTCATCTGTAACCTTGAACAGGATAAGATGTTGAAAATGGATGGATGGATAGCACATGCTAGGTGTCTAATTGCGTAATGATGACCTATTAAAGTAGACAGAGCAGTACACAGATTTACGGCACTGAAGAAAAGAAAACACATTGAAGTCTTGGCATAAATTCATGAATAAGGTGTGTTGACATTTGAGTCACACGCTGAATAGATATTTTTTTAAATGTGAAGTTTTTCCTTCCCATCTGTGTTTTTAAATCAACTTTTGAAAATCTTTATATTCAAGTTTACATCCAGTATCAAAAATCACCTCACGCGGATGATTGCGCTTCTCATAATAAAGGAAGCATCATTGCTTTGGTTTCCAGAGATGAGCCATCATCATAGGATGCTTGAAGGGCGGACCCAGATTAGTCCCATTCCAAAAAAGCCCTACGTGGTTCTTTTTAAAGGGTTGATTTAAATACACTTGGCCAAGACAACCAGTGAAAAGGCATTATTTTTGTGGATACAATCTGTTGCTGCTGTGTGGTGAAATCACTCAGTGGCAACTGTCATGACAGTTTTGACACTCTCCAAGCCTGATATTTGGTCTGGTTAAATTCAATGTACGCTCTCTCATTAAACATACTGTAGCATCTCTCTCCTCTGAAAGCGATCAGTCAATCCATCCCGACATAATTGATGTGCCCTTTTCGACGCCGACACCCAATAGCTGAAACAGGTTTCCAGGTGTGGTGGAAACTGAGGGTGGCTGTGATTTGTGAAAAGCTTCACAGCAAATACTTAAACACATACTTTGTGTGATAGGAACAAAATATTTGGTCTTGGGGTCTTTTATAGACTTCCTGTAAGATGTTGGAGTGTGTCTGTGGAAATGTTTCACTCATAATCTCTGCTCTAGCTCATCCTAAAGATGTTTGATGGGGTTGGGGTCAACTTGTCCAACTCATCCAAGCACACCTTTATGGATCTTGCTTTGTGCACTGGGGCACAGTCATGCTGAAACAGTGAAGGCTTTCCCTACACTTTTTCCATGAAGTTGGAATCATATATGTAACTGTCCATAATGTCTAACTGAGGAAGCCTCAGACTTACTGATTGATTGAGTGGTGTCCCCCAAGACTTTTGTCCACATTGTGTATCTCATGATTCGCCGCTGTTTGCTAGCTTTGAAGTGAGAAGCATGCAGAAAGAAAGTGGTTGTCTCTGTGCTCACCCACACATACACAGTGAGGTGTTCCGCTAGTGGCTTTTGCTCAACTAGCCATTAACTCCCTTTGACTGCCCACAGTATTCAAACTATATGCCAGACTATACTTGGACTTTATTAGCCTATTGGCTTGTTAGCTGTTGCTGCCGTAGAAGCGTCCCTTTGTAGCCCAGTTTTTCCTCATTTGTATTTGCCAAGCTGCAGTCATCCTTCAAACTGGAATAGCAGAATTTACACAAATGCAACACCACACCCTAGCAACATCAATGACATTGCATTGTTGAACTAACACTCATAGCCTGTGTTGATTATGAGGAAAACACCAAACCAAGGAAATTATAATTTACATACCACACTCTTGCAACAGCTCAGAGTAGTGTTTGTTGAATGAGAGCTTGCAGTTCCTCCATACATCTAGTCATATTCATTGAGAAGTACGGACTCAGCTGCAGTGACACAGTTAGCGATGCAGACAGTGTTGGCAGTGAAGTTTTTGGCCTGCGGGATTGGCTCTGACAGGCGGCCCTGTGGGCTTTTACAGTTTGATGAAAGGACAAACAATCGGGTTAGGGAGCAGGCACGCCACACTTAAATGAACACGCGGCCACTGTAACAACAAAGACATGGTGAAAGATGAATGTTTAAAGAGGGCGCACAACTGTGGATGCATTTCATCGACATGTCTTCAACCATTTTTACTTGAAAAGACTGGGAAAGTTGAGGAAATCTCGAGAAACACCAATTTGGAACATTCCACAGGTGAACGGGTTAATTAGAAACAAGTGAGTGTCATGATTGGGTATAAAAGGCGCATCCCCGAAAGGCTCAGGTGTTCACAAGCAAGGATGGGGCAACGTTCATCACTTTGTGAACAACTGCGTGAGCAAATAGCCCAACAGTTTAAGAGCGTTTCTTAACATACAATTGCAAGGAATTTAGGGATTTCATCATCTACGGTCCATAATATCAGCAAAAGGTTCAGAGAATCTGGAGAAATCACTGGCATGTAAGCGGCAAGGCCGAGAACCAACATTGAATGCCCATGACCTTCGATCCCTCAGGCGGCACTGCATCAAAAACTGACATCAATGTGTAAAGGATATCACGACATGGGCTCAGGAACACTTCAGAAAACCAATGTCAGTAAATACAGTTCGATGATCATCCAATAGTGGGGATTCTAAACTGGCCTGCCTGCAGTCCAGACCTGTCTCCCATTGAAAATATGTGGCGCATTATGAAGCGCAAAATACGACAACACAGACCCCGGACTGTTGAGCGAGAAAAATTGTGCATCAAGCAAGAATGGGAAAGAATTCCACCTACAAAGCTTCAACAATTAGTCTCTTCAGTTCCCAAATGGTTATTGAGTTGTTGTTAAAAGGAAAGGTGATGTAACATAGTGGTAAAGTTTAACAGATTGAACATTCAACATTTTGTCTTTGTAATGTATTCATTTGAATATAGTTTGAAAAGGATTTGGAAATCATTGTATTCTGTTTCCATTGGAGTTTGTGTTTTGGAAGCGGTCCCCCTTTAACACACTCCTCCACTAACCCTTCCTCTACTTCTAGCCACTCCTCAGTGACGTGCTCACCTGACGCTCAAGCTAATTGTCCTCATGTCCTCAACAGTCCAGATGTCTCACTTGAGCCTGATCTATTTCAGCCTCAGTACTCGGCAGAAATTTTGATCAGAGTGCAACTTAAAAATTCCTCCAAAGCCTCATTACAGTAGATGTAGCTCTTGCCAAACCCCCTCCTGCTATAAATAATCCCAGCCCAGTTCCCATGGCCCCCCAACTGGTTCCTGCTGCTTAGCTAGCAAAGCGCAAATGCTCGGCCTGCATCTGAGAGGCAGGTCATCTTTTCTACCAAAGACATTTTGCAGTACAAAAGAAAGCAATAAACTGCATGAGATAATCATCTTTATAACTTGCCCACCCATTCCAACCACGATAGTTAAAGAACAATGCACTCTTCACACATCTCCCTAGCTCAGAAGTTTGAAGATCTAAGAAACTTTTATTTTTTTTACCTTTTCTGACGTAGTGGTGGAAATTACTTCACAGTGAAATTTACATTTCATGTTTTTTTTTTCTTTTCACCCACAGTTCATGTCTACAATGTTCAAGTATTTATAGAATATATTTACAATGGAATTCCATTCCTGACCTCTAACCACTCAGGGATTACTCTCAGTTCTAAATCTTTCAGTCTGGATCTGGAGCTGAGAGATGGATACACATTTTCGCAAGAGATTGTTAGTTGTGTAAAATGTGTTTTTGTAGTTTTGGTGAACTTTCATATGTGTAATATCCTTATCTTGGATCCATTTCATTAACAGTCAAAAATTCCTTAAGATGCAATTTCATGTAAAATGTTGCAGCTTGGCTATTTGGTACAGGCCTTGGTAAAAATGTACAATGTATATTGTGATCCTTTATTATATTCTGTACAATAAAATTAGCCTGCGATTGGCTGGCAACCAGTTCAGGGTGTACCCCGCCTCCCGACTAAATATAGCTTGGATAAGCTCCAGCACGCCTGCGACCCTAGTGAGGATAAGCGGTACGGAAAATGAAACAATTAATAAAATTAGATGCATGTCACACATGGTAAATAAGGGAACTTTCATTTTTTTCTGTCAGTATTTAGTAAGCACGAAGAAGGCTGTTCATAGAAGTTCAATGAACAGCGGCAGACTTTGTGACCAAACATACAGTTCACCCATTTGTATTTGATTGTCAAGATGAATGTATAAATTAGGCAATCACTACATACTGAGCCAGAATGGCCAAGGGGATGCAGCAAACTAGATGAAAAATTACATCAAGCAACCAAAGTATTAACCCAAAAGTTGATTACAGTTTGCTTCTGCTGCAGATGCTATTGAGACTTTCAAAATACCTTTCAAGGATGCTTAACACGGTTTAGGGGATAATTAAAATTGGTTGCTTTGTAATACATTTTCATTGTCATATTATTTAACTACCAAACCTATATGTACAAGTGTGTTCCGATGCAAAGTGATTAGATGACAGTTGTGTGTGTTCGAACCCTGCAGTCGTCAGCTGAAGCTCCTTTCACTCCCTTAAGAAAATATGTCCAGATGCTCCCATGATGCCTCAGGACACTCAAAGGAAATGCCAGGCAAGCTAAGAGGAAGAGCAGGAAGAGATGGTGGAGATGTAGTGAAAAGATGTTTATGTCCCTAGACTACAAATCATCTTTTACTCCTCTCTCCCAGTTGATAAAACAGGGAACTAATTGACCTCATGTCTTCGTCCAAGATCTAAGAGAAGGAAAAGGAGTGGATATGGGGGAATCCTGTCACTCAATCCTCATGTTATCATATTGACACAATTAGTGAAGTATGTTGTTGTAGTGCTCATCTTACCATAGTTTTTTGACATCCTCAGCATCACCATCTGACAACGAAGACAAAACAAGCGCTACTGTTGGCACTAAGCACTAGTAAGTAATTCAGATCATGTTTTCATGTGACGATATGGTGATGTACAAAAAGGAGAGATGACTACAAGTATAAGACATGAGCACAGTAAATTGTCATTGGAATAAATAGAATTTCAGGATTCTTTTTTTTAAAAATGCAGTTGCTGAATAAAAAAAAAAGCTGAATAATGATTTATTCATCCATCCATCCATTTTTGTTCTGCTTAACCGGGGTCAGCTCATGGGGGCAGCAGCTTAAGCAGGGAATCCCTGCCTTCCCTCTTCCCGACACTTCATCCAGCTCTTCCAGGGGGATCCCAAGGCGTTCCAAGGTCAGCTGGGAGACATAGTCTCTCCAGCGTGTCCAGGACTCATCCAAATCAGATGCCCGAGCCACCTCATCTGGCTCCACCCGATGCAGATGAGCAGCGGCTCAACTCTGAGCCCCTCCCGGATGATCGAGCTTCTCACCCTGTCTCTAAAGGAGAGACCAAACACCTGACAGAGGAAACTCATCTCGGCCGCTTGTATCCGGGATCTTGTTCTTTTGGTCACGACCCACAGCGTGTGGCCATAGGTGAGGGTGCGAACGTAGATCGACTGGTATATCAAGAGCTCTGCCTTCAGCTCAGCTCCTTCTTCTCCATGACAAACTGACTCTGCACCAATCTGCCTGTTGAGCTCCTGCTCCATTCTTCTCTCACTCATGTACAAAACCTCGAGATACTTGAACTCCTCCACTTGGGACAGGATCTCTTCCTTGACCTAGAGAGGACTCTGCACTCTTTTCTGACTGAGGACCATGGCCTCAGATTTGGAGGTGCTGATTTTCATCCCAATTGCTTCACACTCTGCTGCCAACCGCTTCACTGAGAGTTGGAGATCATAGCTTGATGAAGCCAACAGAACCACATCTTCTGCAAAAAGCACAGACGCAATACTAAGGTCACCTTACCCTCAACGGCTTGGCTGCACATAGATATTCGGTCCATAAAGATGAACCGGTTCGATGACAATGGGGCGCCATGGTGAAGTCCAACTCACACTGGAAATGAATCTAACTTCCTGCCGGCCCAAACTCTGACACTGGTCGTACAGGGACCGAACAGCCCATATTAACCGGTCTGGGTCATCATACTCCCAGAGGACCCGCCACAGGACTCCCCAGGGGACACGGTCAAATGCCAAGTCCATAAAGCACATATAGACTGGTTGGGCAAACTCCCATCCACCCTCCAGAGCCCTTAAGGGGGTATAGAGTTGCTCCACCGTTCCATGGCAAGGACGAAACCCACACTGTTCCTCCTGAATCTTGGGTTCGACTTCTTGAAGATTTGGATTATTTTTTTTTTTTTTGGTTCCCTGAACAATTTGCTGAGTGAATAGTTGTCTACATGTGATTCATTATATCCATTGAGGAGAAGGTTTGTCCAATCCCATTAGTTTACTGGTTTATTGATGCAGTTTCCTGCATCAAGCTTTGTATCCAGTAAATTAATTGCCATGTAATTTTGTCTAATCATTTCAGTGTAAACTTTACTGTATTACTGGTACCGCTGTATTGTCTGATTATATTATCTGGATATTGATTTGTGTTTACATCACTACGCTTCTTAAATGGTTTGTAATTCACAAGGCTGAGCTGGTATGAAGGCCTCCCTATGCTGTAGCAAATGGTTTGAAATGTTTGAACATGAAGATATGAGCGCAAGACGAAGGGAAGGAAGCCTCTGAATGTTCTTTTGTGAGTGTTGCAAGTTACACAACACATGGGTCTCATTGAAGGATCAAAGCAGACGTGGCCCCTGCCTCACTTGCTCCGTCTGTAAGCACTACCTTCTCTCCTTTTTTGATGAATTTGTTTTTCTTCTCCTCCTGGTCTTCACTGAATCTTCTGATGGAGCAATAAGGTCGGTCAAAAATTGTCTATCCCACTTACAGGGATCACTCCCTCGGGCTTCAAAGTTGCTTTCTTTTCCACATACTGTAAGTATGGACACATACCTGTGGCCTTTTTTGACCTTCTCTTTTTTTCCTGAAAGCTGAAACGACACCGGGATTCAATTCCTAAGGCCACTCGTCACATTTTTGCCAGCTCAATGTTGTTGTTTTTTTTTCTCAACTTTAAATTCAATTCTCCAAGACGCAGCTGCTTTCAATTCAGTCTAGCAAATGATACAACCAAAGCAAAATTGCTGTTTTTGAAGATCCCTGTCTTCCAGAAAATCACATACTCATTAGCTGCTGCTACTATGTGTGTGGCAGTTTTAATTGCCGGTATTTTCTTCATTTTTGCGTGCGTGTGTGTAGTTTGTACGCATTGCGAACCACCAAATAAGCGTGTGTAGAGCATGGCTACCCATTATTGAGTGCTTTCTGGAGCCACCTCTTGTATTTAAGTGCCGTAAGCAGCTAATGACTTCCTTATTTTTACTGTTAGAAGACCTCTCCCAGTCTCCTTGCGACTCCCATGCTGAAGGAAGGAGAGTTGGAAAACATCCGGTAGTTTTACTAGATTAACCGGTCGCCATGGGTAACATTTTACAGCCTGATCTATTGTGACAGCTCTTATTCAGACCACTGGCTAGGCATTATTTGTATTTATGTCTTTTAGTTGAACATTTTGACCAACAACAAAACATGAAACCTTACAGCAGGTGGATCACAGCTTTTAATGCTTTTCCAATGACTGGATGGGTGAATGCAGGCCACACACAATTCTTTAAGAGTAGACAATGACCTGCTATTTCTCATAAAATGTCAACGTACGGTAAGTACCCAAAGTTTTAGTGTTTGCTCTCGGACATACTTTTCCTATGAATTCTTTCCTCGACAGTAGTACATTACCTTTTCAATCACCTTCCTGTGTCGGTTGTTTGTGTACTATGTGCAAAATTTGTGGCACTTTTAGAAGAAGTGTGAACGGGATGATCATGGCTATTCCACATTCACAATCACCAGGGGTTTGTTTTCAAACTGTTTTACAGTTTCAAGGTGGTATGATTTAATTTACAAAGAAGGAATAT
Organism: Phycodurus eques; assembly: GCF_024500275.1. NCBI lineage: Eukaryota > Metazoa > Chordata > Actinopteri > Syngnathiformes > Syngnathidae > Phycodurus > Phycodurus eques. The sequence goes on from NC_084531.1 coordinate 22,145,390, forward strand.
GTACAATATTCTCTAAATTAATAAAAAAAATTGTCATTTAATACTTCTATATCAATCAAAATGACCTCCAGCCACTCAGCTGAATTTTATTCTCACGTTATTGTGTGTTGGCCACACAAAAAAGCATTGCATAATATCCCAAGAACATTTTGACATCATCACACTAACCTAATTTAGGCAACTGGAACAACTGTGAATCTGCTTCTGTAAGCATGCAGTAGTGCTAATTTATTGGATGGAGTACATACTTAATTTCATTGCTTTGCGGGTTTACATTGCAACGGATCTACAACAAGCGCTTGTCACAATTTTATGTAAGAGTTTTGTTTTTCAGTGGTTGTGGAGACAAAAGCCTTGTGTCACTCCTGAATGAGCAGTCACAGTGTTGCTTGGCCCTCTAGCTCTCTCAGTCTTGTGTTCGCTGCCCATTCTCCCTGGGACTTGTGCCAACAGGGGCGCCACTCTCTCTGCAGCATCACCATGAGAGGGAAGCATAGAAAGCTTGGTTTTATCATTTTGAAAGCGCATCTGTGCTATCAGTTCACCTTCTGATATCAACATCATGAGAAATCCATGGTCATTGTCATGCACTTGAGCTAGCATTCATTTTGTTGCATTGTTGTTTCTTGTAAGCAATTAGGTATGGTAAAAAGAGTAGTCCAGTAGGTGGGGAATTTTGCAGATTCATATTTTTATTTCTCATCAACAGCGTTATTCATTTTGAGCCAAAGTAAAACAAGGACTGGTGAAAAAGGTCCGGGTGCTGAATTGGAAGTCTTCTGCGTGTAGGCTATTATTAGATTTAGCCTGAGAATTCA